>NW_027189129.1:5846698-5874198 GCF_040958095.1 Procambarus clarkii
TGTGTCCTTTAGCGGATCTAGGAGCCCTTATTCACAAATTAGCACTGCTTTCCTAGTGGAAATGTTAACAGGCATGGTTGTGGACTTCAATGTGTTCTGTAAAAAAACCTGCATTCAGTGCCAAATGCTCAAGCGTAGGAAACGGAATTCGGAAATAAACGAGGCTCAGTTTGATGATGAGATGGATAAACATCTACCACATTGTGATAAAAACTATTACAGCAGTCCCAAAAGTATGGAAGAGGATGCTGCATTGTTGATGTGGGGTCGATCACAAAACATCAAACTCAGGTATACAACTTTGGTGGATAACAGTAACTCCTCCTCTACCTACAATAAAGTTTGTGGAATGAACTATGGTGCTGGACCATATGGAGACGTTAAGGTGGAAAAGACTGAGTGTGAAAATTACTTAGTCGAGAGACTTGTTACACAGATCATCCATTTGGAGTCAAAAGGGGAGGCCGAAGGTAATGGAAAGCTAAGTTACGAGACCTTTGGGAAGTTGATGGTTCACTTCAAACGAGCCATCAGGGACAACATCAACACAGACTGGAGAAAAATGAGGAAGGCCTGCCTATCCGGACTGTTCCATGAAACGTCCACAGATGAAAATCCATTACACCATTTCTGTCCTGAAGTCAAAAATTCTTGGTGTTTTTACCAACACGATCTTGCAAATAAAAAGATCCCACGAACACACAAGACCATGAATATCCCACAATCGAATGAGGACGAATTTGAAATCCAAAAGATCTACTTCAAGTTCTACGATGATCTTATCTCGGAGGAAAACATGAAAAAGTGTCTGAAGGGAAAGCCAAATGAGTCTCTACACAACCGAGTTTGGAATAGCGTCCCCAAAGACAGATCTGTAAGTCGTTCAATGGTTGAGTTCAGCATGGCAGTGACGGCCATCAACCACAATGCCGAGTCTCTGGGCAGTCTTACTGGTATACCTCAGTATGATATTACTATCTTGATGATGATGTCACCTTGAGGAACTATATTTCGGACCAATTATAAAATAGTTAGTATAAAATTAGTTGAATAATAAAAGTTTTGTATTTTTTGTCTTCCTTTTTACTATACAACTAGTTAAAAAAATATTGGTTGATGACAACAAATTTTCTGTAACAGAGGTATGCCCTAATATGTCCCCACTACAATGCAACCTTCGTTAGTAGGCTGAGAAGTGCGTTCTGGCTACTAGACATGAAAACGTGACTTATTATGTAAATCGGGCCTTGTATAGTAGACTGAGAAGTGAGCTCTGGCTACTAGGTACGACATATATATATATATATATATATATATATATATAATATATATATATATATATATATATATATATATATATATATTATATATATATATATATATATATATATATATATATATATATATATATATATATATATATATATATATATCATGCTTAATAGGCTAAATAGATAGACATCCTCGTCTACTAGTCTTAATATTCAAGAGCCCTGCAAACTTGGCCTACTGCGATGAGGGTCCTGAATAGTAGGCTGAGAAGTGCGTTCTGGCTACTAGATACCA
This sequence comes from Procambarus clarkii, assembly GCF_040958095.1. Classification (NCBI taxonomy): domain Eukaryota; kingdom Metazoa; phylum Arthropoda; class Malacostraca; order Decapoda; family Cambaridae; genus Procambarus; species Procambarus clarkii. Next base: position 5,848,265 of record NW_027189129.1, read on the forward strand.
CATATATATATATATATATATATATATATATATATATATATATATATATATATATATATATATATATATATATATATATATATATATATATATATATATATATATGTCGTACCTAGTAGCCAGAACTCAGTTTTTGGCCTACTAAGCAAGGCCCGATTTGCCTAATAAGCCAAGTTTTCCTGAATTAATATATTTTCTCTAATTTTTTTCTTATGAAATGATAAAGCTACCCATTTCATTATGTATGAGGTCAATTTTTTATTATTGGAGTTCAAATTAACGTAGATATATGACCGAACCTAACCAACCCTACCTAACCTAACCTAACCTATCTTTATAGGTTAGGTTAGGTTAGGTAGCCGAAAAAGGTAGGTTAGGTTAGGTTAGGTAGGTTAGGTAGTCGAAAAACAATTATTTCATGAAAACTTGGCTTATTAGGCAAATCGGGCCTTGCATAGTAGGATGAGAAGTGCGTTCTGGCTACTAGGTACGACATATGTCTATATATATATATATATATATATATATATATATATATATATATATATATATATATATATATATATATATTTATATATATATATATATATATATATATATATATATATATATATATATATATATATATATATATATATATATATATATATATATATATATATACATATATATAAGTGTTCATATGTTCAATTAGCTGGAGCCTGGTCACATGTAATTGTATAATTTTATTGAATTAGGTGAATCTCATTTTAACGAAACTAAATGTGCATAGTTGACCATCACTCAAACGTTGTAATGAGTTATAACTCAGCATTTACCAGAATTACCTGGGTGCCAGCGTCTCGAGTGATCTCCATGGAAACGGGAAACTGCCGGTTTAACAAGGGTCCTCCTAATTATATCTGAATTTTTTTTTTCCACGTGAGTCTTCCTTTAGCGGTCTTAATCTAGCCCATTCTCAAGATTTGCCACTCCGTTATAAATGCAACTGTTTTGTCTAGCCAGAAACGTACGAACCCTTGCAACCCCAACCTAACCTCCCAAGTCCACGTCACAGAAAACGTCACTTTTTCCGGCTCTAATTTTTACCCTTTCGGACACATTTTAAACGGAGTGGTCTATAGTCCGTTAAAAATGCGACCTATTATCATTATACATTTTTCAGGTTACCTTCCAGTCTGGGGCAGACAGCCTGGCTATGTTTACCTTAAGCTTATAACACTACAACCCCTCCCTCCCTCAGTCTGGAGCAGACAGCCTGGCTATGTTTACCTTAAGTTTATATCACTACAACCCCTCCCTCCCTCAGTTTGGGGCAGACAGCTTGGCTATGTTTACCTTAAGCTTATATCACTACAACCCCTCCCTCAGTCTGGGGCAGACAGCCTGGCTATGTTTACCTTAAGCTTATATCACTACAACCCCTCCCTCCCTCAGTCTGGGGCAGACAGCTTGGCTATGTTTACCTTAAGCTTATATCACTACAACCACTCCCTCCCTCAGGGTCCCACTACAACCCCTCCCTCCCTCAGGGTCCCACTACAACCCCTCCCTCCCTCAGGGTCCCACTACAACCCCTCCCTCCCTCAGGGTCCCACTACTGACCTTACCCCGTGATTCATTGCATTCATTGAATTCTTGTACTCATTACAACAGGCACTAAATCAGTGTATTGGGGGTCACCTGCAACAGGCACTAAATCAGTGTATTGTGGGTCACCTTCAACAGGCACTAAACCAGTGTATTGTGGGTCACCTGCAACAGGCACGCCAATGTATTAAGTAATTGGATCCCATACGACTAGATCTTGTACCAAATGTAATCGTAATTCCACCCGCTGGATCATGTACCCAAATGCACAAGAAATACAACCCCCTTGATTATGTGCTCACTCCAAAACAAACTTTACCACTGGATAATTTGTTGTCTCCAGGAGACTCTTCCACACTGAAACTGTGTGTACCTACGGTCATAAGAACCTCCAACAATTGGAATATGTATCCACTACAAGACATTTCAAGTTTGATTATTTAGCTTCTGCAACAGAAACTCCTCCACCCAGAATGTGTACAAGCTGAGAGACATTCCCTCATTGCATTATTTCTGCATGTACAATCCCCCCCCCCCCCCGCCCCCCTCCTCCAGAAAGTCTTCACTGCACACGTTTAGGTTTGACAGCTGAAGAATGGCGGTGAATGACCTTCGTATATTCCAAGAGACGCGAGAAATAAGAAAGACATGGAGCGAGGAGATTGGAATGTTAGAGCGTCGGGGCCTCTATTGCCTGCATGTCTCCCACACCAGCCAGGGCGGGACCTGGGGAGATACTGTCTGCATGTCTCTCACACCAGCCAGGGCGGGACCTGGGGAGATACTGCCTGCATGTCTCCCACACGAGCCAGGGCGGGACCTGGGGTGATACTGTCTGCATGTCTCCCACACCAGCCAGGGCGGGACCTGGGGAGATACTGCCTCCATGTCTCCCACACCAGCCAGGGCGGGACCTGGGGAGATACTGCCTGCATGTCTCCCACACCAGCCAGGGCGGGACCTGGGGTGATACTGCCTGCATGTCTACCACACCAGCCAGGGCGAGACCTGGGGTGATACTGCCTGCATGTCTCCCACACCAGCCAGGGCGGGACCTGGGGAGATACTGCCTGCATGGTTGAGTGACAAAATGTTTATGGCAAGGCTGCCTTGTAAAATCTCAGGTGGAAAGCTACAGTGTCACTCAGAATTGGTAACATTCTGGACAGGAAGGACACACACATATTATATGTATATATGTGTATGTATGTATGTATGTATATATATATATATATATATATATATATATATATATATATATATATATATATATATATATATATATATATATATATATATATATATATATATATTGTGACGGAGTTCCCCCCCTTATAATTCTCCCACGCCTGCAGTAAGAGTCATGTCTACTTTTCCCAAGCGTTCTCTACGTTGCAGGCTACAATTTGATATATGGGAGAGAGTGAAGTGTTCTCGGAGAGCCGAGAAATTTGTGAAATAGTAATATTTTGGCCTGTGGTTTAGGCCCTTTAGGGAGCCAAGATGGCGCTGGCCTCCCTGATCTCCCGCCAAAACCGTGTGACGTCAGTGGCACCGGATTGGTCACCGACAGCAGTGTGGCACCGGGAGCCAATGAAAACTTCCCGTAGCGAAAGTGACGTCACGATGGAAGGGGGTCCGGGCCGCGCGCCACTCTGGCGCCAGCAGTCAGACACGACACGTCATAGAGGTCGGACGTGCGACGAGTGGTCCTGTCTGTCGGACAGCCGTTTCCCACTACCGTGGATTTACGCGTCACCTGAAGTCCGCCAGTACTCTGAGAAGTCTTCCCTAGTTCATGTGTTGAACCAGAAGAGGGAATTGACGGTTATTTGAGCAACAAGTGCTCCAGTCAGGTACTGTGCCAGTAGCAGTGAAGCCGTGCAGTGACGTATGTTGACGTCTGTGGCAATTCACCAGTTCGTGACAGCGTAGTGGCTGACAGAGCCACTGGGTAGCTGAGGAAGAGAGGACTATTTGGGGAAACCGGACGACTGTAGCTGAGACGTAGGCGACAGCCGTTGCTGGGAGAAGACGACGGCCAGGAGACCGACTCCAACCTTCAAGAAGTCAAGGAGGAGGACGGACCTGCAGTGAGGAGGCACGGAGACGACGCGCTAAACGGTGGGACGACGAGAGGCTCTGGTAGGACACGACGACGTGTAGTGTGGGGGCGTTCCCGACACGAGGACCAGGAGCTACATCTCGACTCTCATCGGAGGATAGGGTGAAGTAGGTGGTTCTAGTTCCCTCCCCATTCCCCTTTAGTTAGCTATATTATTTGGCTATATTATCTAGCCTGAAGATTTTATATGTCGTGAGCAAGTCTCACCTATGTCACGGTAAAGCACCAGTGTGCTAGACAGTACTATCAAGAGTACTTGTAATATTCATGTTGATTATTGGTGTGTACAGGCACCAGGAACCAGTGATAAATTTACTGTGTTGTGTATATCTTTCTATAGATTTTGATATGAACATATAGTGGTGAATTATATATAATATTATGCCAGTATTTGGAGGTTAGGCTATGTGCCCAGAAACTATTTATTTTCCATGTATTGATGATTGATTTATATACCATATATATGTCTATGTCCATTCAGTGAATAATCATTTGTGAGTACAGTGAATCATTGCGTTATCGCCCACGAGAGAAAGTACTGAAAACTCCCGTGTTAATATTTCATAATATATTGTTGGATAAATAACAGTGTAAGACCATTACAGTGAATCATTGTAGAATTGATTGTAGGAAAGACTGTTTGAGCCTGAGTACAGTGTAACTGAGTAATACGGTTTATTTGTGCCAATATCGAGTGTGCGAGTTTCTAGTAATATTGGAAAATTTAAAGGAACAGCGCGCGTGAATCTAGAAAACAAGCAAAGTTCGCGCGGAGAGGCCATTGCGATCAGCTGTTCTTGACACTTGATGAGGAGGGGGAGAGTGTTGCCCTCTAGTGATCGCATAATATCCGTGGGAATTACCGGCCGAGTCAGGATCAGTTGATTTATGATTATTGTGTGGCCTTGTGACATCTTTCATACATTTTAAGTAAAATACAAAACTCTCTTTGTGTTTTTATCATCCCCTCCATTGATCTTGTGGCTATACTATACCTGTAAGCATAGAGTGATAACAATAAGTACCTGCCTGATTCCTGATCTTTGAGTGTGACCTTGCCAAGGCTACCACTGAATACACCAGTCCACTGAGGGTGTTACTGGCCACCTTAAACACCAGTTGGCGATCTTGTGTTTAACCGTAGAGCCCTATTGTTGGGGAGGGCACACGACAGTCGAGGCGAACGAGTCGTGTTCTCACTCTTTCTTAATAAGAGGCCGTTAAGATTGACTGGGAGACTCTCCTGGCGTGCAGTGGCGCCGTGAGGATCGAGGGAAGACCCGCAGGGCTACGGCGAGTTACCTTGAGCATAACTATTGCTCACCCCAGAGTAAGGGTAGAGAATAATAGATCGAGGGAAAACCCCAACATTGGCGATCTTGCCAGGATATAGATCGGAGTAAAGGTTGCAGTGGTACTTGGCAGTGGTGTTAGAGATCAGGTGAAGGTTATCACTCGTAGCACAAGATGGAGGATGATAAAGTAACCAGGTTTATTGACTCTAGAGACGAACAGGTGCTGGAAGAGTGCACCAAGGCACAGTTACAGGCTATAGCGGATCATTTTGGAATTAAGCTGAAATCTGCCCGAGTTGGTGAAAGAAGACTAGAGATAATGGCTCAGCTCAAGGCTCGAGACGAAGCTTTGGGGGAGGAACGGCCCCAAACACCTGCCAGTGAGGGTGAACACCTGAGTATTGGTGGAAGCAGCAGGGGATCCAGCGGCAGCAGGCACAGCATAAAGCTGGAAATAATGAAGCTGCAGCTAGAAGCACAGCAGCGCAGAGAAGAGCGAGAAGCGCAGCTGAGGAGAGAAGAAGCACAACAGCGCAAAGAAGAGCGAGAAGCACAACAGCGCAAAGAAGAGCGAGAAGCACAACAGCGCAAAGAAGAGCAAGAGCGAGAAGCACAGATGAAGCGTGAGGAGCGAGAAGCACAACTGCGCCGGGAAGAACAGGAGCGAGAAGCACAGATGAAGCGTGAGGAGCGAGAAGCACAGCTGCGCCGGGAAGAACAGGAGCGAGAAGCACAGCTGCGCCGGGAAGAGCAAGAACGAGAAGCACAGCTACGCAGGGAAGAACGAGAGCAAGAAGTTAGGCTGAGACAAATGGAAATAGAAGCCAACCAGGAGGTGGAGCTGAAGCGAGCTGAACTGGGACTAGGTGCCCCTGCCCCGCCACAGGAAGACCGACGAGTGAGGGAACGAGACCTGCCGGTCTTTGTGCCTAGTGAAGCCGAAAGTTTCTTCGATCACTTTGAGAGAGTTGCTGCTATGAAGAGGTGGCCGAGGGCGGAGTGGGCGGAGTTGGTCCAAGGGAGGCTCACAGGGGAAGCTCGCCAAGCCTTCACTATGCTCGACTTCCAAGAATGCACTAACTACGATGCGGTAAAACGAGCTGTGCTCCGTTCCTTTAAGCTCACGCCAGAGTGTTACAGAAAGAGGTTTAGAGAATGTACCCGGTTGCCAGGAAAATCGTATGCGGAGACGGCGAGGGACATTGAAAGAAAGCTCCTTAAGTGGCTGGACTCTGAAGAAGCAAGGTCGGTCGAAGAGGTCAAGGAACTAATGGCCATGGAAAAGTTTATGTCCGTGCTCTCTCCTGAGATCAGGATGAGGGTAAAGGAGGCGGACATAAAGGACCTGAGGGCCGCAGCCGACCGGGCCGACATGTTAGAAGAAGCCCTACGCCCACGCCGAGAGGGACAGCACCGACCGCCCGCATACGTCGGAAACGATAGGAGTTATAGAAGGACGGATGGATGGAGGACAGGAACGAGTTCTCCCAAGTCCCATCTCTCAAGTTGGAACACCCGAGGATCAAAAGGTACTGTAGAGCCGATAGGGGAGAACCAAGCTGAGAGCTCGGGAACTGTTACTGCAGGGAAAGAAACGACGAGTGAGGCGGGAAAGACACAGGGTGTGACGGTCTCTGGAGGCAGTGCTAAGGCGAGCGGTGGCGGATGGTCTCCGCCGAGGGGCCGCTGCTACAACTGCGGAATACCCGGACACGTCGCACGGGAATGCAGACGCCCTAAGCAGCGGGGACACGTTGCTTTAGTGATGTTCGAGGACCAGAGGGCCGAGAGAGTGCGGGATGAACCCGCGCTGAGTGGGGAGAAGCAAGTTCACCCATTCATGTGTCAAGGAACCGTAAGGATGGGGGTCGCAGACCCCATCCCCGTGAAGATGCTAAGAGACACCGGGGCTGACTTTACCCTGGTAAGTGAAACCCTGTTCCCCGAGGGTTACGAAAGTACCAGTGTGGGGGTGGCACGGGTGGCCACTGTGGGAGGCCCAGTGAGGATGCCCCTACACCAGGTAACTTTAAATTCCGATTATGGCTGCCAGACCCTAGAGGTGGGAGTCTGTACATCAATGCCCAAGATGGAGGCACAGGTCATCTTGGGGAATGACGCGTGTGGAGGATATGTCCTCCCGCATCTCGTGAAGGGCGAAAAGTGCACAGAACAATACAAGAAGACAGGAGGAGAGTTGAACGCTTGTGGGGACGAGAAGGGAATCGCACCGGTGGCGATCCGAGTTTGTACGGCGACACCGAGACAACGCGAAGAACCAGGAGGTTGTGGATCTGATGGGGCTGAGGAGTCGACTGACAGCCTGGGAACAGATCACCTCTACGTAGGACCCAGAGAACGAGTGGAGGGCGAGAGTAGCCCGAATGGTGAGTTGCAGGTGACACTCACCGGTTCTCCAGGGGTAGACCGCACTCGTCTCGGAGAGTTACAGCAGGAGGAGTTCCCCAAATTGGTTAGTAAGGCCGAAGGAGGACGTGTGGGTCCTGAGAAGGCTTACTTTCCATTTATCTATATTATATATGCCATGCTATCCATGCTGAAGGAACGATGGACACTAGGAGCGACCGTGGGAACGGTGAATAAATGTGTCCAGAAGTTCAAAGAACGTCTCACTAGAGTGAAGAAACTGGCTAGGAAACTCCTGAAGAAGGCGCAACGTAAGGTGTCGGAGTGGTACGACAGGGGAGCTGCGCAGAGGAATTTTCAGGCCGGATCCAAAGTAATGGTTGTGCTGCCAGGTAAAGGAAGAGCGACCAAGACGCGGTTCAAGAGACCGTACCGAGTGCTGCGACGGTTGGGTCCAGTGTCGTACGAGATTGGGAAGCCGGATGGACCCCGGAAGAAACAGGTGTGTCGCATGGACCGCCTGAGACCTTTCTTCACTGTGGAAGGAAGAGCCGCCAAGCAGGACGGAACGAATACCCGAGAAACCCAGCGGAAGACGGGTCTGAGTGTACCGAGGGACCGAGAACTCCCGGAGGAGGCAAGTAAGTGGTCCAGGGCGGACGGCACCAGTCTCACCCGCACTGAGAGTCTGACAAGGATCAAGGTCAAACACATCAAGGGGAAGAACAACGTAGTAGCGGACGCCCTATCCCGCATACACTAACGAGACATGACTCTTATTTTAAGGGGAGGGGTATGTGACGGAGTTCCCCCCCTTATAATTCTCCCACGCCTGCAGTAAGAGTCATGTCTACTTTTCCCAAGCGTTCTCTACGTTGCAGGCTACAATTTGATATATGGGAGAGAGTGAAGTGTTCTCGGAGAGCCGAGAAATTTGTGAAATAGTAATATTTTGGCCTGTGGTTTAGGCCCTTTAGGGAGCCAAGATGGCGCTGGCCTCCCTGATCTCCCGCCAAAACCGTGTGACGTCAGTGGCACCGGATTGGTCACCGACAGCAGTGTGGCACCGGGAGCCAATGAAAACTTCCCGTAGCGAAAGTGACGTCACGATGGAAGGGGGTCCGGGCCGCGCGCCACTCTGGCGCCAGCAGTCAGACACGACACGTCATAGAGGTCGGACGTGCGACGAGTGGTCCTGTCTGTCGGACAGCCGTTTCCCACTACCGTGGATTTACGCGTCACCTGAAGTCCGCCAGTACTCTGAGAAGTCTTCCCTAGTTCATGTGTTGAACCAGAAGAGGGAATTGACGGTTATTTGAGCAACAAGTGCTCCAGTCAGGTACTGTGCCAGTAGCAGTGAAGCCGTGCAGTGACGTATGTTGACGTCTGTGGCAATTCACCAGTTCGTGACAGCGTAGTGGCTGACAGAGCCACTGGGTAGCTGAGGAAGAGAGGACTATTTGGGGAAACCGGACGACTGTAGCTGAGACGTAGGCGACAGCCGTTGCTGGGAGAAGACGACGGCCAGGAGACCGACTCCAACCTTCAAGAAGTCAAGGAGGAGGACGGACCTGCAGTGAGGAGGCACGGAGACGACGCGCTAAACGGTGGGACGACGAGAGGCTCTGGTAGGACACGACGACGTGTAGTGTGGGGGCGTTCCCGACACGAGGACCAGGAGCTACATCTCGACTCTCATCGGAGGATAGGGTGAAGTAGGTGGTTCTAGTTCCCTCCCCATTCCCCTTTAGTTAGCTATATTATTTGGCTATATTATCTAGCCTGAAGATTTTATATGTCGTGAGCAAGTCTCACCTATGTCACGGTAAAGCACCAGTGTGCTAGACAGTACTATCAAGAGTACTTGTAATATTCATGTTGATTATTGGTGTGTACAGGCACCAGGAACCAGTGATAAATTTACTGTGTTGTGTATATCTTTCTATAGATTTTGATATGAACATATAGTGGTGAATTATATATAATATTATGCCAGTATTTGGAGGTTAGGCTATGTGCCCAGAAACTATTTATTTTCCATGTATTGATGATTGATTTATATACCATATATATTGTAACGGGGGGTGGGGGAAATAGCTCTATCTTGTCCATTATTCCACCCCCCAGTTAACTAACGAGGCCGGGGGAAACAGCTCTCTCTAGTCCGTTATCCCGTCCCCAGTTAGCTAACTATTCTAGAGCACCTCCAGAGTTCCTAAGGCAACCTCTCTCATTCAACACCTTGTAACCTAGGTATTTGACTACCTAGGTGCTAAGACTACAAGGCGCCGTCACTTGATCAGTTACCCGAAACTCCAGAGAGAACTCTAGAATACAGAATCATTGCCACAAACGTACAAGAGAAAACGAAAGGAAAGAAATGAATAGTGAAGTAATTAGTGAGGGTTTGGGGTGAGAGGTAGGGAAGTGGGAGGAGCGAGGAGGGTCATTAGTTGAAAGTGAGAGTTTAGAGAGGGGTGGAGGGAGAGGTGTAGATAGGTAGAAGTAGACGAGTAGATAGTAGACGTAGAAGAGTAGATAGTAGAAGACGAAATGCTGCCACCATCCATTCATGATCATTACATACAAGACAGGGAATGGAACTTGCCTGTATCACAAAATTCTCAAAAGATGTTATCATGAGTTCATTATTAGTATGTTCCCTCTGTACCATGTATCAACTCCAAACATGTACTCGTTAATATCATGAAACCAGTAACCACAGAGGCTTTCTCACCTCAACTCAAAATCTCTAGGGAACAAAGTTAAACACAATTTAAATAATAAATTCATAATTATATTTCCCATGAAGTATCATAATTTAGCAATTCAATTAAAATGTTAAAGAGAGTCATCATCCAAGAATTCGAGAACCCTACAACTTGACTGCCCCTGATCATCACACAACATATGTAAACACGACCAAGTCACCTTAATGTTCACTCACCGAGTACTGAGTCTAAGTTGAATAGAGAGGGGGGGGGGTCTGTAGCTTGACAGAGACTGTCTCGCCCCTGCCGGCCGACAGCCTCCCTGGTAGGGACGTCTTCTCTCTCTCGTCTGCTGTTCTGCCTGTTAATCCTTCATGCTGGATAGCTCTCCGAGTTTATATTGGGGAACCTAGTAGCTAACTCCGCCCACAAGTAGATAGCCTCCGGCACTACCAAGCCACTCCTTAAACGTCGGCATGTTTGAAGGCTACCCGGCTCCAATTATACGCTTAGCGGAAGCAAGGTGAAATTATCATGATCTGACCTCAGGTCACTTGGGGTCATTAACGGTTAGAGGTGTGAGATCTCAGGCAGACAACTGGCGCCTCTCAGATCCTTGTCTGTGACTCGTGTACTCTATATATATTTTAAATAAACTAACCCAAACACTTTTACAGTGTTACATCTCCCCTTCTCCCCGAAATAAAGTTTTTGCAACACTGCTAAAGCAAGCTAGCTGTGTGCAACAACTTTATTAACGAAAAAAAAATACATCCTAGCTAAACAAATATACATCATCCTACTCTAAAAAAATGAAATATGTAGACAGACGTCCATTGTCTCTGGCTGGGCGACGTCACTGCTTGGTCTTGTAGATAGTCCTGTACCACATTTCTTCAACACAACTGCCTCCGTCGCTTCTCCGTCGTTAACGCACAACAACACTTGGTCAACCCGAAAGCCGTTACTACTTGAACTGAGCACAGGACCGTGGAATTCGGTTGTCCCAGCTGATCTGTAATTGGCCCTACGTCAGTCACCATGAGAGACGTATATTGGGGTTCTTCACAGCTATAGGGACTACAAGTTTCGAGACCTTCATATAGTTGCCAACAGTAGAAATCCCATCCTACTCTTCTTCCTCCCTGTTGCTCCAGCACGCCTCCTTCAGAGAGCTACTTCTGACAGCCACATCAAGTCCGCACGACACAGGCTGAATCACTCAACAGAGCAACATGCTTGCAGGAGGGGCGGCCAGTTAAGGCAAACGATCCTGTCTTGCAATTACGCTCCCTGCAATGATGCTGACACCAGCAAGGGACACGAGGCATCGTGTCTCACTCAGCTTGTCTTATCTTCTTTCTTCTTTTTTCTTTCTTCTTTCTTCTTTCTTCTTTCTTCTTTCTTCTCTCTTCTTTCTTCTCTCTTCCTCCTCCCATGGGTCTTTGACAAGCGACCTGGGGTCCATTGGGGTCCGTCCGTCCTGGGGTCCATCCTGGGTAGACCGATGTTGGTGGGACAGACTGGAGTCGTTGTTGCTCCTCTTCATCTTTACTGGGTCGTCTGGGGTCGTCTGCAGAACGACCTGGGGTCCACTGGGGGTCCGTAAGTCTTGGGGTCCAATGGGTAGACCAATGTTGACCGACCGAGAGGGCTGCATCTTGGGGTCCCCTGGGGTGGTGATGGTGGTGGAGCCATGACCTCCAGGTAGTGGGCTGGTCGTGGTGGTGGTGATAAACGCCCCTGAGTGTGGTACACAGCAGCCGTCTCCCTCTTCTGTATATGCGTCTCTCCTCTCTTCTGGCTCCCACCTGTGGGTGAACAGAAAGGCGACAATATCGTGCTCCCAAGATATGTTATGTGACCCTGTAGTTTGTATAGGGTTACACAGTCCAGTCATACCGCTCTCCTCCTGGCAACAACTACACTTAAATTTTTAAAATAATCCAATTAACACTGAATGATATTGACTTGGTGGAACATAAGACAGTAACAGAGGAAAGTTAGAGAAGAGAGAATAAGGTCATCACTACCTTTAACTTGTCACAAAAAAAAAATCAACACTAATAGACAAAACACTAGCCTAAACTTAACTGTACCGTTCCTAATCTTAAGTACATAATTAACCATTACTCCCACCCTTAACCTACAGCCACCTACGTGACCCAGAGTGTTTCCCTAGCATCTCCGCCGGTCAACAACTCCAAACTGTTGCCACCCCTGTGACCAGACTTCAAACGCCAGGCGTCCCTAGACGTGAGTCTACTGACATACTAAGCCTCCCCCTAGCATGCTGTACAATACCAGTACACCTCGGGTTATTGCGTTCAAATGGAGTAAAACAGTCGATCGCAATAATCTGAGCAGAACCACTACTTAAACTATTTAAAAACTACACCTGCCACTCCCCACTGACCTGGAGACCAGCGGTGGATGGGTGTCCCCGTGGGACATGCGAGGTCACCTGTCACACTCAGCTGACCTGCACTACCAACACCGCTAAGTTCCCAAATCGCCAAATCTTATTACTAACATAAATCACTACACACGCAAGTTCTGGTGAACATTCCCTGAACTACACAAAACTCACAAAATCACTAAACACAACACCAGAGAATCACTATCTTCTAACCTGAAAAAAAGTTCGCTAACTTGCGAATAATAAACACCTGTCAAGATCTCCCTGATAGCGCCTGAGCGGCAAAAGACACGTGGGACTGAACAATGTTAAAAGAACACCAACTACCTACAACATTGTTCAACACCGCTGCCATCATTGTAACGGGGGGTGGGGGAAATAGCTCTATCTTGTCCATTATTCCACCCCCCAGTTAACTAACGAGGCCGGGGGAAACAGCTCTCTCTAGTCCGTTATCCCGTCCCCAGTTAGCTAACTATTCTAGAGCACTCCCAGAGTTCCTAAGGCAACCTCTCTCGTTCAACACCTTGTAACCTAGGTATTTGACTACCTAGGTGCTAAGACTACAAGGCGCCGTAACTGGATCAGCTACCCGAAACTCTAGAGAGAACTCTAGAATACAGAATCACTACCACAAACGTACAAGAGAAAACGAAAGGAAAGAAATGAATAGTGAAGTAATTAGTGAGGGTTTGGGGTGAGAGGTAGGGAAGTGGGAGGAGCGAGGAGGGTCATTAGTTGAAAGTGAGAGTTTAGAGAGGGGTGGAGGGAGAGGTGTAGATAGGTAGAAGTAGACGAGTAGATAGTAGACGTAGAAGAGTAGATAGTAGAAGACGAAATGCTGCCACCATCCATTCATGATCATTACATACAAGACAAGGAATGGAACTTGCCTGTATCACAAAATTCTCAAAAGATGTTATCATGAGTTCATTATTAGTATGTTCCCTCTGTACCATGTATCAACTCCAAACATGTACTCGTTAATATCATGAAACCAGTAACCACAGAGGCTTTCTCACCTCAACTCAAAATCTCTAGGGAACAAAGTTAAACACAATTTAAATAATAAATTCATAATTATATTTCCCATGAAGTATCATAATTTAGCAATTCAATTAAAATGTTAAAGAGAGTCATCATCCAAGAATTCGAGAACCCTACAACTTGACTGCCCCTGATCATCACACAACATATGTAAACACGACCAAGTCACCTTAATGTTCACTCACCGAGTACTGAGTCTAAGTTGAATAGAGAGGGGGGGGGGGGTCTGTAGCTTGACAGAGACTGTCTCGCCCCTGCCGGCCGACAGCCTCCCTGGTAGGGACGTCTTCTCTCTCTCGTCTGCTGTTCTGCCTGTTAATCCTTCATGCTGGATAGCTCTCCGAGTTTATATTGGGGAACCTAGTAGCTAACTCCGCCCACAAGTAGATAGCCTCCGGCACTACCAAGCCACTCCTTAAACGTCGGCATGTTTGAAGGCTACCCGGCTCCAATTATACGCTTAGCGGAAGCAAGGTGAAATTATCATGATCTGACCTCAGGTCACTTGGGGTCATTAACGGTTAGAGGTGTGAGATCTCAGGCAGATAACTGGCGCCTCTCAGATCCTTGTCTGTGACTCGTGTACTCTATATATATTTTAAATAAACTAACCCAAACACTTTTACAGTGTTACAATATGTCTATGTCCATTCAGTGAATAATCATTTGTGAGTACAGTGAATCATTGCGTTATCGCCCACGAGAGAAAGTACTGAAAACTCCCGTGTTAATATTTCATAATATATTGTTGGATAAATAACAGTGTAAGACCATTACAGTGAATCATTGTAGAATTGATTGTAGGAAAGACTGTTTGAGCCTGAGTACAGTGTAACTGAGTAATACGGTTTATTTGTGCCAATATCGAGTGTGCGAGTTTCTAGTAATATTGGAAAATTTAAAGGAACAGCGCGCGTGAATCTAGAAAACAAGCAAAGTTCGCGCGGAGAGGCCATTGCGATCAGCTGTTCTTGACACTTGATGAGGAGGGGGAGAGTGTTGCCCTCTAGTGATCGCATAATATCCGTGGGAATTACCGGCCGAGTCAGGATCAGTTGATTTATGATTATTGTGTGGCCTTGTGACATCTTTCATACATTTTAAGTAAAATACAAAACTCTCTTTGTGTTTTTATCATCCCCTCCATTGATCTTGTGGCTATACTATACCTGTAAGCATAGAGTGATAACAATAAGTACCTGCCTGATTCCTGATCTTTGAGTGTGACCTTGCCAAGGCTACCACTGAATACACCAGTCCACTGAGGGTGTTACTGGCCACCTTAAACACCAGTTGGCGATCTTGTGTTTAACCGTAGAGCCCTATTGTTGGGGAGGGCACACGACAGTCGAGGCGAACGAGTCGTGTTCTCACTCTTTCTTAATAAGAGGCCGTTAAGATTGACTGGGAGACTCTCCTGGCGTGCAGTGGCGCCGTGAGGATCGAGGGAAGACCCGCAGGGCTACGGCGAGTTACCTTGAGCATAACTATTGCTCACCCCAGAGTAAGGGTAGAGAATAATAGATCGAGGGAAAACCCCAACAATATATATATATATATATATATATATATATATATATATATATATATATATATATATATATTAGTATATTTTGGTAGCAGTCTTTCCTGTAGACATATATTATTAAATATGACCGAAAAAGTAAGATTAATAATTCTAACACGAATTTTCTCAATCTTTCGTACATTTCTTTTCACTGTTGGAGGTAAATCAAAAATCAATTCTCCAAAATTCATTTTTGTTTCTAGTCTGACGCGACACGAGCGCGTTTCGTAAAACTTATTACATTTTCAAAGACTTTAGTTCACAAATACACAACTGAATAGAACTTACGCATCTCCGATTTTATATCTACATTTGAGTGAGGTGGAAGGGGTGATGTGGCATTAACACAAGACAGAACAAGATGTGGCATTAATAGGGTATTAATTTCATCAACACATGACAGAACAAGAAGTGGTATTAATAGGGTATTAATTTCATCAACAAAAGACAGAACACGAAACAATGGATATTGAATAGAAGTGTTTGTAGAAAGCCTATTGGTCCATATTTCTTGATGCTTCTATATTGGAGAGGAGTCTTGAGGTGGGTAGAATATAGTTGTGCAATAATTGGCTGTTGATTGCTGGTGTTGACTTCTTGATGTGTAGTGCCTCGCAAACGTCAAGCCGCCTGCTATCGCTGTATCTATCGATGATTTCTGTGTTGTTTACTAGGATTTCTCTGGCGATAATTTGCTTGTGGGAAGAGATTATATGTTCCTTAATGGAGCCCTGTTGCTTATGCATCGTTAAACGCCTAGAAAGAGATGTTGTTGTCTTGCCTATATACTGGGTTTTTTGGAGCTTACAGTCCCCAAGAGGGCATTTGAAGGCATAGACGACGTTAGTCTCTTTTAAAGCGTTCTGTTTTGTGTCTGGAGAGTTTCTCATGAGTAGGCTGGCCGTTTTTCTGGTTTTATAGTAAATCGTCAGTTGTATCCTCTGATTTTTGTCTGTAGGGATAACGTTTCTATTAACAATATCTTTCAGGACCCTTTCCTCCGTTTTATGAGCTGTGGAAAAGAAGTTCCTGTAAAATAGTCTAATAGGGGGTATAGGTGTTGTGTTAGTTGTCTCTTCAGAGGTTGCATGGCTTTTCACTTTCCTTCTTATGATGTCTTCGACGAAACCATTGGAGAAGCCGTTATTGACTAGGACCTGCCTTACCCTACAGAGTTCTTCGTCGACTTGCTTCCATTCTGAGCTGTGGCAGAGAGCACGGTCGACATATGCGTTAACAACACTCCTCTTGTACCTGTCTGGGCAGTCGCTGTTGGCATTTAGGCACATTCCTATGTTTGTTTCCTTAGTGTAGACTGCGGTGTGGAAACCTCCGCCCTTTTCCATGACTGTTACATGTAGAAAGGGCAGCTTCCCATCCTTTTCCATCTCGTAAGTGAAACGCAGCACGGAACTCTGCTCAAATGCCTCCTTCAGCTCCTGCAGATGTCTGACATCAGGTACCTGTGTAAAAATGTCGTCAACATACCTGCAGTTTTTTGTTATTGGAGTTAAAATTAACGTAGGTATATGACCAAACCTAACCAACCCTACCTAACCTAAACTAACCTATCTCTATAGGTTAGGTTAGGTTAGGTAGCCGAAAAAGTTAGGTTAGGTTAGGTTAGGTAGGTTAGGTAGTCGAAAAACAATTAATTCATGAAAACTTGGCTTATTAGGCAAATTGGGCCTTGCATAGTAGGCCTAGAAGTGCATTCTGGCTACTAGGTACGACATATATATATATATATATATATATACAATCTTTGGACAACACCCACCAGTGGGACTCGAACCCAGAAAGCACAACTACCTTCCAGTAGCTGGCATAACTAGTATGCTTTAACCCACTACGCCATCAGACCTTACAAAAGAAGTAGATAGTTCGAGATATATATATCTCAAACATCTCTACCTCCCGAAGGCACCAGATGAGTGAGGGGTCAGTCTGCAATTTTCGTCAAGCCACTGTCAATGTGAGAGAACTCGTGTCCAGCTTATAAGCCTATACTTGCATAAACCACAAGTGAAGATAAACAATCTTTGGACAACACCCACCAGTGGGACTCGAACCCAGAAAGCACAACTACCTTCCAGTAGCTGGCATAACTAGTATGCTTTAACCCACTACGCCATCAGACCTTACAAAAGAAGTAGATAGTTCGAGATATATATATCTCAAACATCTCTACCTCCCGAAGGCACCAGATGAGTGAGGGGTCAGTCTGCAATTTTCGTCAAGCCACTGTCAATGTGAGAGAACTCGTGTCCAGCTTATAAGCCTATACTTGCATAAACCACAAGTGAAGATAAACAATCTTTGGACAACACCCACCAGTGGGACTCGAACCCAGAAAGCACAACTACCTTCCAGTAGCTGGCATAACTAGTATGCTTTAACCCACTACGCCATCAGACCTTACAAAAGAAGTAGATAGTTCGAGATATATATATCTCAAACATCTCTACCTCCCGAAGGCACCAGATGAGTGAGGGGTCAGTCTGCAATTTTCGTCAAGCCACTGTCAATGTGAGAGAACTCGTGTCCAGCTTATAAGCCTATACTTGCATAAACCACAAGTGAAGATAAACAATCTTTGGACAACACCCACCAGTGGGACTCGAACCCAGAAAGCACAACTACCTTCCAGTAGCTGGCATAACTAGTATGCTTTAACCCACTACGCCATCAGACCTTACAAAAGAAGTAGATAGTTCGAGATATATATATCTCAAACATCTCTACCTCCCGAAGGCACCAGATGAGTGAGGGGTCAGTCTGCAATTTTCGTCAAGCCACTGTCAATGTGAGAGAACTCGTGTCCAGCTTATAAGCCTATACTTGCATAAACCACAAGTGAAGATAAACAATCTTTGGACAACACCCAGCAGTGGGACTCGAACCCAGAAAGCACAACTACCTTCCAGTAGCTGGCATAACTAGTATGCTTTAACCCACTACGCCATCATATATATATATATATATATATATATATATATATATATATATATATATATATATATATATATATATATATATATATATATATATATATATATATATATATATATATATATATATATATATATATATATATATATATATATATATATATATGTCGTACCTAATAGCCAGAACGCACTTCTCAGCCAACTATGCATGGCCCAATTTGCCTAATAAGCCAAGTTTTCATGAATTAATGTTTTTTCGACTACCTAACCTACCTAACCTAACCTAACCTAACTTTTTCTGCTACCTAACCTAACCTAACTGATAGAGATAGGTTAGGTTAGGTTAGGTAGGGTTGGTTAGGTTCGGTCATATATCTACGTTAATTTTAACTCCAATAAAAAAAAATTGACCTCATACATAATGAAATGGGTAGCTTTATCATTTCATAAGAAAAAAATTAGAAAAAATATATTAATTCAAGAAAACTTGGCTTATTAGGCAAATCGGGCCTTGCATAGTAGGCTGAGAAGTGCATTCTGGCTATTAGGTACGACATATATATATATATATATATATATATATATATATATATATATATATATATATATATGTATATATATATATATATATATATATATATATATATATATATATATATATATATATATATATATATGTCGTACCTAGTAGCCAGAACGCACTTCTCAGCCTACTATGCAAGGCCCGATTTGCCTAATAAGCCAAGTTTTCCTGAACTAATATATTTTTTCTAATTGTTTTCTTATGAAATGATAAAGCTACCCATTTCATTATGTATGAGGTCAATTTTTTTTTATTGGAGTTAAAATTAACGTAGATATATGACCGAACCTAAATAACCCTACCTAACCTAACCTAACCTATTTTTATAGGTTAGGTTCGGTTAGGCATCCGAGAAAGGTAGGTTAGGTTAGGTTAGGTAGGTTAGGTAGTCGAAAAACAATTAATTCATGAAAACTTGGCTTATTAGGCAAATCGGGCCTTGTATAGTAGGCTGAGAAGTGCGTTCTGGCTACTAGGTACGACATATATATATATATATATATATATATATATATATATATATATATATATATATATATATATATATATATATATATATATATGTGTGTGTGTATATCACGAAAATAAACACGTGATTAAGAATGTGACAATGTGACATCTTCACCTTCTGAAGATGTATTTAATATACGAAAGTACTTAAGGAAATTCCTGTTTTCATTTTTCCTCTGTGGTCTGACATTGTCATATATATATATATATATATATATATATATATATATATATATATATATATATATATATATATATATATATATATATATATATATATATATATATATATATATGTCGTACCTAGTAGCCAGAACTCACTTTTTGGCCTACTATGCATGGCTCGATTTGCCTAATAAGCTAAATTTTCCTGAATTAATATATTTTTTTCTTATGAAATGATAAAGCTACCCATTTCATTATGTATGAGGTCAATTTTTTTTATTGGAGTTAAAATTAACGTAGATATATGACCGAACCTAACCAACCCTTCCTAACCTAACCTAACCTATCTTTATAGGTTAGGTTTGGTTAGGTAGCCGAAAAAGTTAGGTTAGGTTAGGTTAGGTAGGTTAGGTAGTCGAAAAACAGTAAATTCATGAAAACTTGGCTTATTAGGCAAATCGGGCCTTGCATAGCAGGCTGAGAAGTGCGTTCTGGCTACTAGGTACGACATATATATATATATATATATATATATATATATATATATATATATATATATATATATATATATATATATATATATATATATATATATATATATATATGTATATATTTATATATATATATATATGTTGTACCTAGTAGGCAGAACGTCGTACTCGGCCTACTATGCAAGGCCCGATTTGCCTAATATGCCAAGTTTTCATGAATTAATTGTTTTTCGACTACATAACCTACCTAACCTAACCTAACCTAACTTTTTCGGCTACCTAACCTAACCTAACCTATAAAGATAGGTTAGGTTAGGTTAGGTAGGGTTGGTTAGGTTTGGTCATATACCTACGTTAATTTGAACTCCAATAACAAAAAATTGACCTTATACATAATGAAATGGGTAGCTTTATTATTTCATAAGAAAAAAAATAGAGAAAATATATTAATTCAGGAAAACTTGGCTTATTAGGCAAATTGGGCCTTGCATAGTAGGCTGAGAAGTGCGTTCTGGCTACTAGGTACGACATATGTATATATATATATATGTCGTACCTAGTAGCCAGAACTCACTTCTCAGCCTACTATGCAAGGCCTGATTTGCCTAATAAGCCTAATTTTCATGAATTAATGTTTTTTAGACTACCTAAGCTACCTAACCTAACCTAACCTAACGTTTTCGGCTACCTAACCTAACCTAACCTATAAAGATAGGTTAGGTTAGGTTAGGTAGGGTTGGTTAGGTTTGGTCATATACCTACGTTAATTTGAACTCCAATAACAAAAAATTGACCTTATACATAATGAAATGGGTAGCTTTATTATTTCATAAGAAAAAAAATAGAGAAAATATATTAATTCAGGAAAACTTGGCTTATTAGGCAAATTGGGCCTTGCATAGTAGGCTGAGAAGTGCGTTCTGGCTACTAGGTACGACATATGTATATATATATATGTCGTACCTAGTAGCCAGAACTCACTTCTCAGCCTACTATGCAAGGCCTGATTTGCCTAATAAGCCTAATTTTCATGAATTAATGTTTTTTAGACTACCTAACCTACCTAACCTAACCTAACCTAACGTTTTCGGCTACCTAACCTAACCTAACCTATAAAGATAGGTTAGGTTAGGTTCGGTAGGGTTGGTTAGGTTCGGTCATATATCTACGTTAATTTTTACTCCAATAAAAAAAAATTCTCCTCATACATAATGAAATGGTCAGCTTTATCATTTCATAAGAAAAAAATTAGAGAAAATATATTAATTCAGTAAAACTTCGCTTATTAGGCAAATCGGGCCTTGCATAGTAGGCTGAGAAGTGAGTTCTGGCTACTAGGTACGACATATATATATATATATATATATATATATATATATATATATATATATATATATATATATGTCGTACCTAGTAGCCAGAACTCACTTCAGAGCCTATTATGCAAGGCCCGATTTGCCTAATAAGCCAAGTTTTCATGAATTAATTGCTTTTCGACTACCTAACCTACCTAACCTAACCTAACCTAACTTTTTCGGCTACCTAACCGAACCTAACCTATAAAGATAGGTTAGGTTAGGTTAGGTAGGGTTGGTTAGGTTCGGTCATATATCTACGTTAATTTTAACTCCAATAAAAAAAAATTGACCTCTTACATAATGAAATGGGTTGCTTTATCATTTCATAAGAAAAAAATTAGAGAAAATATATTAATTCATGAAAACTTGGCTTATTAGGCAAATCGGGCCTTGCATTGTAGGCTGAAAAGTGAGTTCTGGCTACTAGGTACGACATATATATATATATATATATATATATATATGTCGTACCTAGTAGCCAGAACGCACTTCTCAGCCTACTATGCAAGGCCCGATTTGCCTAATAAGCCAAGTTTTCATGAATTATTTGTTTTTCGACTACCTAACCTACCTAACCTAACCTAACCTAACTTTTTCGGCTACCTAACCAAACCTAACCTATGAAGATAGGTTAGGTTAGGTTAGGTAGGGTTGGTTAGGTTCGGTCATATATCTACGTTAATTTTAACTCCAATAAAAAAAAATTGACCTCATACATAATGAA
Organism: Procambarus clarkii; assembly: GCF_040958095.1. Classification (NCBI taxonomy): domain Eukaryota; kingdom Metazoa; phylum Arthropoda; class Malacostraca; order Decapoda; family Cambaridae; genus Procambarus; species Procambarus clarkii. The sequence goes on from NW_027189129.1 coordinate 5,870,168, forward strand.
ATGGGTAGCTTTATCATTTCATAAGAAAAAAATTAGAAAAAATATATTAATTCAGGAAAACTTGGCTTATTAGGCAAATCGGGCCTTGAATAGTAGGCCAAAAAGTGAGTTCTGGCTACTAGGTACGACATATATATATATATATATATATATATATACATATATATATATGTCGTACCTAGTAGCCAGAACTCACTTCTCAGCCTACTATGCAAGGCCTGATTTGCTTAATAAGCCAAAATTTCATGAATTAATTGTTTTTCGACTACCAAACCTACCTAACCTAACCTAACCTAACTTTTTCGGCTACCTAACCTAACCTAACCTATAAAGATAGGTTAGGTTAGGTTAGGTAGGGTTGGTTAGGTTCGGTCATATATCTATTTTAATTTTATCTCCAATGAAAAACAATTGACCTCATACATAATGAAATGGGTATCTTTATCATTTCATAAGAAAAAAAATAGAGAAAATATATTAATTCAGGAAAACTTGGCTTAATAGGCAAATCGGGCCTTGCATAGTAGGCTGAGAAGGGAGTTCTGGCTACTAGGTACGACATATATATATATATATATGTATATATATATATATATATATATATATATATATATATATATATATATATATATATATATATATATATATATATATATATATATATATATATATATATGTCGTACCTAGTAGCCAGAACTCACTTCTCAGCCTACTATGCGAGGCCCGATTTGCCTAATAAGCCAAGTTTTACTGAATTAATATATTTTCTCTAATTTTTTCTTATGAAATGATAAAGCTACCCATTTCATTATGTATGAGGTCAATTTTTTTATATTGGAGTTAAAATTAACGTAGATATATGACCGAACCTAACCAACCCTACCTAACCTAACCTAACCTATCTTTATAGGTTAGGTTAGGTTAGGTAGCCGAAAACGTTAGGTTAGGTTAGGTTAGGTAGGTTAGGTTGTCGAAAAAACATTAATTCATGAAAACTAGGCTTATTAGGCAAATCGGGCCATGCATAGTAGGCTGAGAAGTGAGTTCTGGCTACTAGGTACGACATATATATATATATATATATATATATATATGTCGTACCTAGTAGCCAGAACGCACTTCTCAGCCTACTATGCAAGGCCCGATTTGCCTAATAAGCCAAGTTTTCATAAATTAGTTATTTTACGACTACCTAACCTACCTAACCTGACCTAACCTATCTTTCTCGGCTACCAAACCTAACCTAACCTATCTTTATAGGTTAGGCAGGGTTGGTTAGGTTCGGTCATATATCTACGTTAATTTTAACTCCAATATAAATAAATTGACCTCATACATTATGAAATGGGTAACTTTGACATTTCATAACAAAAAAATTAGAGAAAATATATTAATTCAGGAAAACTTGGCTTATTAGACAAATCGGGCCTTGCATAGTAGGCTGAGAAGTGCGTTCTGGCTACTAGGTACGACATATATATATATATATATATATATATATATATATATATATATATATATATATATATATATATATATATATATATATATATATATATATGTATATATTTATATATATATATATATATATATATATATATATATGTTGTACCTAGTAGGCAGAACGTCGTACTCGGCCTACTATGCAAGGCCCGATTTGCCTAATATGCCAAGTTTTCCTGAATTTATATTTTTTCAATATTTTATTCTAATGAAATGATAAAGCTATCAATTTAATTATGGGTGAGGTAATTTTTTTTTTAATTAACCCTACGCATACCCAAAAAATACGTGTTGAAATGTCAAGACACACAAGCCTAGAAACCCACTTCGGCCAATCATCAGCCAGATACCCACACCCATGTACAGACTGGCGAAGCAACTCAACGGCTTGCTGACTCCTCATGTACCTTGTGCTTTCAGTCTGAAGTTTGTTGACTTATTTGGAATTATAAGAAATTTCTTGATTTACTGCGGGGAACACGGGCCACAGGGATAAGAGCCTCGTTGGACGTAGAATCACTGTTTACAAACGTACCTGTGGATGAAACAATCGGAATGATAGTGGACAGAGTGTATCGTGATCCGGCCTGTACTCCTCTTGACATACCAGAAAACATTCTAAGGAAACTACTCCAAGCTTGTACTAAAGAGGCACCCTAATTGAGCCCGGATGGGCACATGTATAAGCAAGTAGATGGGGTCGCCATGGGTTCTCCCCTAGGTGTCCTGTTTGCAAACTTCTACATGGGTACCATCGAGCAAAAAGTCTTAGTCGACATGAACTTGAAACCGGCCATATACTGCAGGTATGTTGACGACATTTTTCCAAAGGTACCTGATGTGAGACATCTGCAGGAGCTGAAGGAGGCATTTGAGCAGAATTCTGTGTTGCGTTTCACTTACGAAATAGAGAAGGATGGGAAGCTGCCCTTTCTAGATGTAACAGTCATGAAAAGGAGCAGAGGTTTTCTCACTGCAGTCTACACTAAGGAAACAAACATAGGAATGTGCCTCAATGCCAGCAGTGACTGCCCAGACAGGTACAAGAGGAGAGTTGTTAACGCTTATGTCGACCGTGCTCTCAGCCATAGCTCAGGATGGATGCAAGTCGACGAAGAACTCTGTAGGGTTAGACAGGTCCTAGTCAACAACGGCTTCTCCAATGGTTTCGTTGAAGACAACATAAAAAGGAAAGTGAAATGACATGCAACCTCTGAAGAGTCAACTAACGCAACACCTGTACCCTCTATTAGACTGTTTTACAGGAACTTCTTTTCCTCAGCTCATAAAACGGAGGAAAGGGTCCTGAAAGATATTGTTGATAGGAACGTTATCCCTACAGACAAAAATCAGAAGATAAATTTGACGATTTACTATAAAACCAAAAAAACGGCCAATCTACTCATGAAAAACTCTCCACACACAAAGCAGACCGTCTTAAAGGAGACCAACGTCGTCTATGCCTACAAATGCCTACTTGGGGACTGTAATCCCCAAAGAACTCAGTATACAGGCAAGACAACAACATCTCTTTCCAGGCAATTAACAATGCATAAGCAACATGGTTTCATTAGGGAACATATAATCTCTTCCCATAAGGAGACCATCACCAGAGAAGTCTTAACAAACAACACAGAAATCATCGATAGATACAGCGATCGCCGGAGACTCGACATCTGTTAGGCACAACACATGAAAAAGTCAACACCATCAATCAACAGCCAATTATTACACAACTATATTCAGCCCATTTCAAGACTCCGCACCAATATTGAAGCATTAAGAGGAAGTATAGGCCAATAGGCCCTTTCCAGTTACTTCCATTCTTCCCTCTCATTTATCCAATTTATACCCATTGTCCCGTGTTCTCTCTTGTGTTAGTCAAAAGTTTGTTCACCTCATCCAAAACTGTTGCAACATATCACCTCACCCAAATGCTAGTATATAAGACAAGCTGTTCAAGGTTAGCATTAAGTAAAACTCTGTTTTGGGTTTTCATATTACAGTTGTGTGTGTGTAAGCTAAAGTCCTTGAAAGTGTAATCAGTTATTACGATACGCGTTCAAGCGTCGCGTCAGACTAGAAATAAAAATGAATTTTGAAGAATTGATTTTTCAATTACCGTCGACAGTAAAAAGAAACATAACAAATATTGAGAAAATCCGTGTTAGAATTATTAATCTTACTTTTTCGGTGATATTTAAGAACATAAGTTTACAAGAAAGACTGTTACCAATATCAATATATATATATATATATATATATATATATATATATATATATATATATATATATATATATATATATATATATATATATATATATACATACATACATACATATATATATATATATATATATGTCGTACCTAGTAGCCAGAACTCACTTCTCAGCCTACTATTCAAGGCCCGATTTGCCTAATAAGCCAAGTTTTCCTGAATTAATATATTTACTATAATTTTTTTCTTATGAAATGATAAAGCAACCCTTTTCTCTATGTATGAGGTCAATTTTTTTTTATTGGAGTT
>NW_027189129.1:5876698-5921698 GCF_040958095.1 Procambarus clarkii
TTTCTGTTGCAGAAGCTAAATAATCAAACTTGAAATGTCTTGTAGTGGATACATATTCCAATTGTTGGAGGTTCTTATGACCGTAGGTACACACAGTTTCAGTGTGGAAGAGTCTCCTGGAGACAACAAATTATCCAGTGGTAAAGTTTGTTTTGGAGTGAGCACATAATCAAGGGGGTTGTATTTCTTGTGCATTTGGGTACATGATCCAGCGGGTGGAATTACGATTACATTTGGTACAAGATCTAGTCGTATGGGATCCAATTACTTAATACATTGGCGTGCCTGTTGCAGGTGACCCACAATACACTGGTTTAGTGCCTGTTGCAGGTGACCCACAATACACTGGTTTAGTGCCTGTTGCAGGTGACCCACAATACACTGATTTAGTGCCTGTTGTAATGAGTACAAGAATTCAATGAATACAATGAATCACGGGGTAAGATCAGTAGTGTGACCCTGAGGGAGGTAGGGGTTGTAGTGGGACCCTGAGGGAGGGAGGGGTTGTAGTGATATAAGCTTAAGGTAAACATAGCCAGGCTGTCTGCCCCAGACTGAGGGAGGGAGTGGTTGTAGTGATATAAGCTTAAGGTAAACATAGCCAAGCTGTCTGCCCCAGACTGAGGGAGGGAGGGGTTGTAGTGATATAAGCTTAAGGTAAACATAGCCAGGCTGTCTGCCCCAGACTGAGGGAGGGAGGGGTTGTAGTGTTATAAGCTTAAGGTAAACATAGCCAGGCTGTCTGCCCCAGACTGAGGGAGGGAGGGGTTGTAGTGATATAAGCTTAAGGTAAACATAGCCAGGCTGTCTGCCCCAGACTGAAAGGTAACCTGAAAAATGTATAATGATAATAGGTCGCTTTTTTAACGGACTATAGACCACTCCGTTTAAAATGTGTCCGAAAGGGTAAAAATTAGAGCCGGAAAAACTGACGTTTTCTGTGACGTGGACTTGGGAGGTTAGGTTGGGGTTGCAAGGGTTCGTACGTTTCTGGCTAGACAAAACAGTTGCATTTATAACGGAGTGGCAAATCTTGGGAATGGGCTAGATTAAGACCGCTAAAGGAAGACTCACGTGGAAAAAAAAAATCAGATATAATTAGGAGGACCCTTGTTAAACCGGCAGTTTCCCGTTTCCATTGAGATCACTCGGGACGCTGGCACCCAGGTAATTCTGGTAAATGCTGAGTTATAAGTCATTTCAACGTTTGAGTGATGGTCAACTATGCACATTTAGTTTCGTTAAAATGAGATTCACCTAATTCAATAAAATTATACATTTACATGTGACCAGGCTCCAGCTAATTGAACATATGAACACTTATATATATATATATATATATATATATATATATATATATATATATATATATATATATATATATATATATATATATATTTATATATATATATATATATATATATATATATATATATGTCGTACCTAGTAGCCAGAACTCACTTCTCAGCCTACTATTCAAGGCCCGATTTGCCTAATAAGCCAAGTTTTCCTGAATTAATATATTTACTATAATTTTTTTCTTATGGAATGATAAAGCAACCCTTTTCTCTATGTATGAGGTCAATTTTTTTTTATTGGAGTTAAAATTAACGTAGATATATGACCGAACCTAACCAACCCTACCTTACCTAACCTAACCTATATTTATGGGTAAGGTTAGGTTAGGTAGCCAAAAAAAGCTAGGTTAGGTTAGGTTAGGTAGGTTAGGTAGACGAAAAAACATTAATTCATGAAAACTTGGCTTATTAGGCAAATCGGGCCTTGAATAGTAGGCTGAGAAGTGCGTTCTGGCTATTAGGTACGACATATATATATATATATATATATATATATATATATATATATATATATATATATATATATATAAATATATATATATATATTTATATATATATATATATATATATATATATATATATATATATATATATATATATATATATATATTTATATATATATATATATATATATATATATATATATATATATATATATATATATATATATATATATATATATATATATATATATATATATATATATATATATATATATATATATATATATATATATATATATATATGTACCTAATAGCCAGATACGTACCTAATAGCCAGAACGCACTTCTCAGCCTACTATGCAAGGCCCGATTTGCCTAATAAGCCAAGTTTTCATGAATTAATTGTTTTTCGACTACCAAACCTACCTAACCTAACCTAACCTAACTTTTTCGGCTACCTAACCTAACCTTTAAAGATAGGTTAGGTTAGGTTAGGTAGGGTTGGTTAGGTTCGGTCATATATCTACGTTAATTTTAACTCCAATAAAAAAAAATTGACCTCATAAATAATGAAATGGGTAGCTTTATCATTTCATAAGAAAAAAATTAGAGAAAATATATTAATTCAGGAAAACTTGGACTATTAGGCAAATCGGGCCTTGCATAGTAGGCTGAGAAGTGCGTTCAGGCTACTAGGTACGACATATATATATATATATATATATATATATATATATATATATATATATATATATATATATTTATATTATATATATATATATATATATATATATATATATATATATATATATATATATATATATATATATATATATATATATATATATATATATATATATATATATAACTGAAAACTCACACCCCAGAAGTGACTCGAACCCATACTCCCACAACTGGTATGTACAGGGACGCCTTAATCCGCTTGACCATCACGACCGGACAAAAGGAAGTGATAGCCGAGGCTATATGAACCACTTCCCCGCCGGCACTCGGATGGTAATCTTGGGCATAGCATTTTATCAAATCACCTCATTCTTTGGGGCACACGTGAGGAACACAAATGCAAACAAGCCTGAATGGTCCCCAGGACTATATACAACTGAAAACTCACACCCCAGAAGTGACTCGAACCCATACTCCCACAACTGGTATGTACAGGGACGCCTTAATCCGCTTGACCATCACGACCGGACAAAAGGAAGTGATAGCCGAGGCTATATGAACCACTTCCCCGCCGGCACTCGGATGGTAATCTTGGGCATAGCATTTTATCAAATCACCTCATTCTTTGGGGCACACGTGAGGAACACAAATGCAAACAAGCCTGAATGGTCCCCAGGACTATATACAACTGAAAACTCACACCCCAGAAGTGACTCGAACCCATACTCCCACAACTGGTATGTACAGGGACGCCTTAATCCGCTTGACCATCACGACCGGACAAAAGGAAGTGATAGCCGAGGCTATATGAACCACTTCCCCGCCGGCACTCGGATGGTAATCTTGGGCATAGCATTTTATCAAATCACCTCATTCTTTGGGGCACACGTGAGGAACACAAATGCAAACAAGCCTGAATGGTCCCCAGGACTATATACAACTGAAAACTCACACCCCAGAAGTGACTCGAACCCATACTCCCACAACTGGTATGTACAGGGACGCCTTAATCCGCTTGACCATCACGACCGGACAAAAGGAAGTGATAGCCGAGGCTATATGAACCACTTCCCCGCCGGCACTCGGATGGTAATCTTGGGCATAGAATTTTATCAAATCACCTCATTCTTTGGGGCACACGTGAGGAACACAAATGCAAACAAGCCTGAATGGTCCCCAGGACTATATACAACTGAAAACTCACACCCCAGAAGTGACTCGAACCCATACTCCCACAACTGGTATGTACAGGGACGCCTTAATCCGCTTGACCATCACGACCGGACAAAAGGAAGTGATAGCCGAGGCTATATGAACCACTTCCCCGCCGGCACTCGGATGGTAATCTTGGGCATAGCATTTTATCAAATCACCTCATTCTTTGGGGCACACGTGAGGAACACAAATGCAAACAAGCCTGAATGGTCCCCAGGACTATATACAACTGAAAACTCACACCCCAGAAGTGACTCGAACCCATACTCCCACAACTGGTATGTACAGGGACGCCTTAATCCGCTTGACCATCACGACCGGACAAAAGGAAGTGATAGCCGAGGCTATATGAACCACTTCCCCGCCGGCACTCGGATGGTAATCTTGGGCATAGCATTTTATCAAATCACCTCATTCTTTGGGGCACACGTGAGGAACACAAATGCAAACAAGCCTGAATGGTCCCCAGGACTATATACAACTGAAAACTCACACCCCAGAAGTGACTCGAACCCATACTCCCACAACTGGTATGTACAGGGACGCCTTAATCCGCATGACCATCACGACCGGACAAAAGGAAGTGATAGCCGAGGCTATATGAACCACTTCCCCGCCGGCACTCGGATGGTAATCTTGGGCATAGCATTTTATCAAATCACCTCATTCTTTGGGGCACACGTGAGGAACACAAATGCAAACAAGCCTGAATGGTCCCCAGGACTATATACAACTGAAAACTCACACCCCAGAAGTGACTCGAACCCATACTCCCACAACTGGTATGTACAGGGACGCCTTAATCCGCTTGACCATCACGACCGGACAAAAGGAAGTGATAGCCGAGGCTATATGAACCACTTCCCCGCCGGCACTCGGATGGTAATCTTGGGCATAGCATTTTATCAAATCACCTCATTCTTTGGGGCACACGTGAGGAACACAAATGCAAACAAGCCTGAATGGTCCCCAGGACTATATACAACTGAAAACTCACACCCCAGAAGTGACTCGAACCCATACTCCCACAACTGGTATGTACAGGGACGCCTTAATCCGCTTGACCATCACGACCGGACAAAAGGAAGTGATAGCCGAGGCTATATGAACCACTTCCCCGCCGGCACTCGGATGGTAATCTTGGGCATAGCATTTTATCAAATCACCTCATTCTTTGGGGCACACGTGAGGAACACAAATGCAAACAAGCCTGAATGGTCCCCAGGACTATATACAACTGAAAACTCACACCCCAGAAGTGACTCGAACCCATACTCCCACAACTGGTATGTACAGGGACGCCTTAATCCGCTTGACCATCACGACCGGACAAAAGGAAGTGATAGCCGAGGCTATATGAACCACTTCCCCGCCGGCACTCGGATGGTAATCTTGGGCATAGCATTTTATCAAATCACCTCATTCTTTGGGGCACACGTGAGGAACACAAATGCAAACAAGCCTGAATGGTCCCCAGGACTATATACAACTGAAAACTCACACCCCAGAAGTGACTCGAACCCATACTCCCACAACTGGTATGTACAGGGACGCCTTAATCCGCTTGACCATCACGACCGGACAAAAGGAAGTGATAGCCGAGGCTATATGAACCACTTCCCCGCCGGCACTCGGATGGTAATCTTGGGCATAGCATTTTATCAAATCACCTCATTCTTTGGGGCACACGTGAGGAACACAAATGCAAACAAGCCTGAATGGTCCCCAGGACTATATACAACTGAAAACTCACACCCCAGAAGTGACTCGAACCCATACTCCCACAACTGGTATGTACAGGGACGCCTTAATCCGCTTGACCATCACGACCGGACAAAAGGAAGTGATAGCCGAGGCTATATGAACCACTTCCCCGCCGGCACTCGGATGGTAATCTTGGGCATAGCATTTTATCAAATCACCTCATTCTTTGGGGCACACGTGAGGAACACAAATGCAAACAAGCCTGAATGGTCCCCAGGACTATATACAACTGAAAACTCACACCCCAGAAGTGACTCGAACCCATACTCCCACAACTGGTATGTACAGGGACGCCTTAATCCGCTTGACCATCACGACCGGACAAAAGGAAGTGATAGCCGAGGCTATATGAACCACTTCCCCGCCGGCACTCGGATGGTAATCTTGGGCATAGCATTTTATCAAATCACCTCATTCTTTGGGGCACACGTGAGGAACACAAATGCAAACAAGCCTGAATGGTCCCCAGGACTATATACAACTGAAAACTCACACCCCAGAAGTGACTCGAACCCATACTCCCACAACTGGTATGTACAGGGACGCCTTAATCCGCATGACCATCACGACCGGACAAAAGGAAGTGATAGCCGAGGCTATATGAACCACTTCCCCGCCGGCACTCGGATGGTAATCTTGGGCATAGCATTTTATCAAATCACCTCATTCTTTGGGGCACACGTGAGGAACACAAATGCAAACAAGCCTGAATGGTCCCCAGGACTATATACAACTGAAAACTCACACCCCAGAAGTGACTCGAACCCATACTCCCACAACTGGTATGTACAGGGACGCCTTAATCCGCTTGACCATCACGACCGGACAAAAGGAAGTGATAGCCGAGGCTATATGAACCACTTCCCCGCCGGCACTCGGATGGTAATCTTGGGCATAGCATTTTATCAAATCACCTCATTCTTTGGGGCACACGTGAGGAACACAAATGCAAACAAGCCTGAATGGTCCCCAGGACTATATACAACTGAAAACTCACACCCCAGAAGTGACTCGAACCCATACTCCCACAACTGGTATGTACAGGGACGCCTTAATCCGCTTGACCATCACGACCGGACAAAAGGAAGTGATAGCCGAGGCTATATGAACCACTTCCCCGCCGGCACTCGGATGGTAATCTTGGGCATAGCATTTTATCAAATCACCTCATTCTTTGGGGCACACGTGAGGAACACAAATGCAAACAAGCCTGAATGGTCCCCAGGACTATATACAACTGAAAACTCACACCCCAGAAGTGACTCGAACCCATACTCCCACAACTGGTATGTACAGGGACGCCTTAATCCGCTTGACCATCACGACCGGACAAAAGGAAGTGATAGCCGAGGCTATATGAACCACTTCCCCGCCGGCACTCGGATGGTAATCTTGGGCATAGCATTTTATCAAATCACCTCATTCTTTGGGGCACACGTGAGGAACACAAATGCAAACAAGCCTGAATGGTCCCCAGGACTATATACAACTGAAAACTCACACCCCAGAAGTGACTCGAACCCATACTCCCACAACTGGTATGTACAGGGACGCCTTAATCCGCTTGACCATCACGACCGGACAAAAGGAAGTGATAGCCGAGGCTATATGAACCACTTCCCCGCCGGCACTCGGATGGTAATCTTGGGCATAGCATTTTATCAAATCACCTCATTCTTTGGGGCACACGTGAGGAACACAAATGCAAACAAGCCTGAATGGTCCCCAGGACTATATACAACTGAAAACTCACACCCCAGAAGTGACTCGAACCCATACTCCCACAACTGGTATGTACAGGGACGCCTTAATCCGCTTGACCATCACGACCGGACAAAAGGAAGTGATAGCCGAGGCTATATGAACCACTTCCCCGCCGGCACTCGGATGGTAATCTTGGGCATAGCATTTTATCAAATCACCTCATTCTTTGGGGCACACGTGAGGAACACAAATGCAAACAAGCCTGAATGGTCCCCAGGACTATATACGACTGAAAACTCACACCCCAGAAGTGACTCGAACCCATACTCCCACAACTGGTATGTACAGGGACGCCTTAATCCGCTTGACCATCACGACCGGACAAAAGGAAGTGATAGCCGAGGCTATATGAACCACTTCCCCGCCGGCACTCGGATGGTAATCTTGGGCATAGCATTTTATCAAATCACCTCATTCTTTGGGGCACACGTGAGGAACACAAATGCAAACAAGCCTGAATGGTCCCCAGGACTATATACAACTGAAAACTCACACCCCAGAAGTGACTCGAACCCATACTCCCACAACTGGTATGTACAGGGACGCCTTAATCAATAAAATTAAATTTGATAAAATGCTATGCCCAAGATTACCATCCGAGTGCCGGCGGGGAAGTGGTTCATATAGCCTCGGCTATCACTTCCTTTTGTCCGGTCGTGATGGTCAAGCGGATTAAGGCGTCCCTGTACATACCAGTTGTGGGAGTATGGGTTCGAGTCACTTCTGGGGTGTGAGTTTTCAGTTGTATATAGTCCTGGGGACCATTCAGGCTTGTTTGCATTTGTGTTCCTCACGTGTGCCCCAAAGAATGAGGTGATTTGATAAAATGCTATGCCCAAGATTACCATCCGAGTGCCGGCGGGGAAGTGGTTCATATAGCCTCGGCTATCACTTCCTTTTGTCCGGTCGTGATGGTCAAGCGGATTAAGGCGTCCCTGTACATACCAGTTGTGGGAGTATGGGTTCGAGTCACTTCTGGGGTGTGAGTTTTCAGTTGTATATAGTCCTGGGGACCATTCAGGCTTGTTTGCATTTGTGTTCCTCACGTGTGCCCCAAAGAATGAGGTGATTTGATAAAATGCTATGCCCAAGATTACCATCCGAGTGCCGGCGGGGAAGTGGTTCATATAGCCTCGGCTATCACTTCCTTTTGTCCGGTCGTGATGGTCAAGCGGATTAAGGCGTCCCTGTACATACCAGTTGTGGGAGTATGGGTTCGAGTCACTTCTGGGGTGTGAGTTTTCAGTTGTATATAGTCCTGGGGACCATTCAGGCTTGTTTGCATTTGTGTTCCTCACGTGTGCCCCAAAGAATGAGGTGATTTGATAAAATGCTATGCCCAAGATTACCATCCGAGTGCCGGCGGGGAAGTGGTTCATATAGCCTCGGCTATCACTTCCTTTTGTCCGGTCGTGATGGTCAAGCGGATTAAGGCGTCCCTGTACATACCAGTTGTGGGAGTATGGGTTCGAGTCACTTCTGGGGTGTGAGTTTTCAGTTGTATATAGTCCTGGGGACCATTCAGGCTTGTTTGCATTTGTGTTCCTCACGTGTGCCCCAAAGAATGAGGTGATTTGATAAAATGCTATGCCCAAGATTACCATCCGAGTGCCGGCGGGGAAGTGGTTCATATAGCCTCGGCTATCACTTCCTTTTGTCCGGTCGTGATGGTCAAGCGGATTAAGGCGTCCCTGTACATACCAGTTGTGGGAGTATGGGTTCGAGTCACTTCTGGGGTGTGAGTTTTCAGTTGTATATAGTCCTGGGGACCATTCAGGCTTGTTTGCATTTGTGTTCCTCACGTGTGCCCCAAAGAATGAGGTGATTTGATAAAATGCTATGCCCAAGATTACCATCCGAGTGCCGGCGGGGAAGTGGTTCATATAGCCTCGGCTATCACTTCCTTTTGTCCGGTCGTGATGGTCAAGCGGATTAAGGCGTCCCTGTACATACCAGTTGTGGGAGTATGGGTTCGAGTCACTTCTGGGGTGTGAGTTTTCAGTTGTATATAGTCCTGGGGACCATTCAGGCTTGTTTGCATTTGTGTTCCTCACGTGTGCCCCAAAGAATGAGGTGATTTGATAAAATGCTATGCCCAAGATTACCATCCGAGTGCCGGCGGGGAAGTGGTTCATATAGCCTCGGCTATCACTTCCTTTTGTCCGGTCGTGATGGTCAAGCGGATTAAGGCGTCCCTGTACATACCAGTTGTGGGAGTATGGGTTCGAGTCACTTCTGGGGTGTGAGTTTTCAGTTGTATATAGTCCTGGGGACCATTCAGGCTTGTTTGCATTTGTGTTCCTCACGTGTGCCCCAAAGAATGAGGTGATTTGATAAAATGCTATGCCCAAGATTACCATCCGAGTGCCGGCGGGGAAGTGGTTCATATAGCCTCGGCTATCACTTCCTTTTGTCCGGTCGTGATGGTCAAGCGGATTAAGGCGTCCCTGTACATACCAGTTGTGGGAGTATGGGTTCGAGTCACTTCTGGGGTGTGAGTTTTCAGTTGTATATAGTCCTGGGGACCATTCAGGCTTGTTTGCATTTGTGTTCCTCATGTGTGCCCCAAAGAATGAGGTGATTTGATAAAATGCTATGCCCAAGATTACCATCCGAGTGCCGGCGGGGAAGTGGTTCATATAGCCTCGGCTATCACTTCCTTTTGTCCGGTCGTGATGGTCAAGCGGATTAAGGCGTCCCTGTACATACCAGTTGTGGGAGTATGGGTTCGAGTCACTTCTGGGGTGTGAGTTTTCAGTTGTATATAGTCCTGGGGACCATTCAGGCTTGTTTGCATTTGTGTTCCTCACGTGTGCCCCAAAGAATGAGGTGATTTGATAAAATGCTATGCCCAAGATTACCATCCGAGTGCCGGCGGGGAAGTGGTTCATATAGCCTCGGCTATCACTTCCTTTTGTCCGGTCGTGATGGTCAAGCGGATTAAGGCGTCCCTGTACATACCAGTTGTGGGAGTATGGGTTCGAGTCACTTCTGGGGTGTGAGTTTTCAGTTGTATATAGTCCTGGGGACCATTCAGGCTTGTTTGCATTTGTGTTCCTCACGTGTGTCCCAAAGAATGAGGTGATTTGATAAAATGCTATGCCCAAGATTACCATCCGAGTGCCGGCGGGGAAGTGGTTCATATAGCCTCGGCTATCACTTCCTTTTGTCCGGTCGTGATGGTCAAGCGGATTAAGGCGTCCCTGTACATACCAGTTGTGGGAGTATGGGTTCGAGTCACTTCTGGGGTGTGAGTTTTCAGTTGTATATAGTCCTGGGGACCATTCAGGCTTGTTTGCATTTGTGTTCCTCACGTGTGCCCCAAAGAATGAGGTGATTTGATAAAATGCTATGCCCAAGATTACCATCCGAGTGCCGGCGGGGAAGTGGTTCATATAGCCTCGGCTATCACTTCCTTTTGTCCGGTCGTGATGGTCAAGCGGATTAAGGCGTCCCTGTACATACCAGTTGTGGGAGTATGGGTTCGAGTCACTTCTGGGGTGTGAGTTTTCAGTTGTATATAGTCCTGGGGACCATTCAGGCTTGTTTGCATTTGTGTTCCTCACGTGTGCCCCAAAGAATGAGGTGATTTGATAAAATGCTATGCCCAAGATTACCATCCGAGTGCCGGCGGGGAAGTGGTTCATATAGCCTCGGCTATCACTTCCTTTTGTCCGGTCGTGATGGTCAAGCGGATTAAGGCGTCCCTGTACATACCAGTTGTGGGAGTATGGGTTCGAGTCACTTCTGGGGTGTGAGTTTTCAGTTGTATATAGTCCTGGGGACCATTCAGGCTTGTTTGCATTTGTGTTCCTCACGTGTGCCCCAAAGAATGAGGTGATTTGATAAAATGCTATGCCCAAGATTACCATCCGAGTGCCGGCGGGGAAGTGGTTCATATAGCCTCGGCTATCACTTCCTTTTGTCCGGTCGTGATGGTCAAGCGGATTAAGGCGTCCCTGTACATACCAGTTGTGGGAGTATGGGTTCGAGTCACTTCTGGGGTGTGAGTTTTCAGTTGTATATAGTCCTGGGGACCATTCAGGCTTGTTTGCATTTGTGTTCCTCACGTGTGCCCCAAAGAATGAGGTGATTTGATAAAATGCTATGCCCAAGATTACCATCCGAGTGCCGGCGGGGAAGTGGTTCATATAGCCTCGGCTATCACTTCCTTTTGTCCGGTCGTGATGGTCAAGCGGATTAAGGCGTCCCTGTACATACCAGTTGTGGGAGTATGGGTTCGAGTCACTTCTGGGGTGTGAGTTTTCAGTTGTATATAGTCCTGGGGACCATTCAGGCTTGTTTGCATTTGTGTTCCTCACGTGTGCCCCAAAGAATGAGGTGATTTGATAAAATGCTATGCCCAAGATTACCATCCGAGTGCCGGCGGGGAAGTGGTTCATATAGCCTCGGCTATCACTTCCTTTTGTCCGGTCGTGATGGTCAAGCGGATTAAGGCGTCCCTGTACATACCAGTTGTGGGAGTATGGGTTCGAGTCACTTCTGGGGTGTGAGTTTTCAGTTGTATATAGTCCTGGGGACCATTCAGGCTTGTTTGCATTTGTGTTCCTCACGTGTGCCCCAAAGAATGAGGTGATTTGATAAAATGCTATGCCCAAGATTACCATCCGAGTGCCGGCGGGGAAGTGGTTCATATAGCCTCGGCTATCACTTCCTTTTGTCCGGTCGTGATGGTCAAGCGGATTAAGGCGTCCCTGTACATACCAGTTGTGGGAGTATGGGTTCGAGTCACTTCTGGGGTGTGAGTTTTCAGTTGTATATAGTCCTGGGGACCATTCAGGCTTGTTTGCATTTGTGTTCCTCACGTGTGCCCCAAAGAATGAGGTGATTTGATAAAATGCTATGCCCAAGATTACCATCCGAGTGCCGGCGGGGAAGTGGTTCATATAGCCTCGGCTATCACTTCCTTTTGTCCGGTCGTGATGGTCAAGCGGATTAAGGCGTCCCTGTACATACCAGTTGTGGGAGTATGGGTTCGAGTCACTTCTGGGGTGTGAGTTTTCAGTTGTATATAGTCCTGGGGACCATTCAGGCTTGTTTGCATTTGTGTTCCTCACGTGTGCCCCAAAGAATGAGGTGATTTGATAAAATGCTATGCCCAAGATTACCATCCGAGTGCCGGCGGGGAAGTGGTTCATATAGCCTCGGCTATCACTTCCTTTTGTCCGGTCGTGATGGTCAAGCGGATTAAGGCGTCCCTGTACATACCAGTTGTGGGAGTATGGGTTCGAGTCACTTCTGGGGTGTGAGTTTTCAGTTGTATATAGTCCTGGGGACCATTCAGGCTTGTTTGCATTTGTGTTCCTCACGTGTGCCCCAAAGAATGAGGTGATTTGATA
Source organism: Procambarus clarkii (assembly GCF_040958095.1). NCBI lineage: Eukaryota > Metazoa > Arthropoda > Malacostraca > Decapoda > Cambaridae > Procambarus > Procambarus clarkii. The sequence continues at coordinate 5,889,287 of NW_027189129.1, forward strand.
AAATGCTATGCCCAAGATTACCATCCGAGTGCCGGCGGGGAAGTGGTTCATATAGCCTCGGCTATCACTTCCTTTTGTCCGGTCGTGATGGTCAAGCGGATTAAGGCGTCCCTGTACATACCAGTTGTGGGAGTATGGGTTCGAGTCACTTCTGGGGTGTGAGTTTTCAGTTGTATATAGTCCTGGGGACCATTCAGGCTTGTTTGCATTTGTGTTCCTCACGTGTGCCCCAAAGAATGAGGTGATTTGATAAAATGCTATGCCCAAGATTACCATCCGAGTGCCGGCGGGGAAGTGGTTCATATAGCCTCGGCTATCACTTCCTTTTGTCCGGTCGTGATGGTCAAGCGGATTAAGGCGTCCCTGTACATACCAGTTGTGGGAGTATGGGTTCGAGTCACTTCTGGGGTGTGAGTTTTCAGTTGTATATAGTCCTGGGGACCATTCAGGCTTGTTTGCATTTGTGTTCCTCACGTGTGCCCCAAAGAATGAGGTGATTTGATAAAATGCTATGCCCAAGATTACCATCCGAGTGCCGGCGGGGAAGTGGTTCATATAGCCTCGGCTATCACTTCCTTTTGTCCGGTCGTGATGGTCAAGCGGATTAAGGCGTCCCTGTACATACCAGTTGTGGGAGTATGGGTTCGAGTCACTTCTGGGGTGTGAGTTTTCAGTTGTATATAGTCCTGGGGACCATTCAGGCTTGTTTGCATTAGTGTTCCTCACGTGTGCCCCAAAGAATGAGGTGATTTGATAAAATGCTATGCCCAAGATTACCATCCGAGTGCCGGCGGGGAAGTGGTTCATATAGCCTCGGCTATCACTTCCTTTTGTCCGGTCGTGATGGTCAAGCGGATTAAGGCGTCCCTGTACATACCAGTTGTGGGAGTATGGGTTCGAGTCACTTCTGGGGTGTGAGTTTTCAGTTGTATATAGTCCTGGGGACCATTCAGGCTTGTTTGCATTTGTGTTCCTCACGTGTGCCCCAAAGAATGAGGTGATTTGATAAAATGCTATGCCCAAGATTACCATCCGAGTGCCGGCGGGGAAGTGGTTCATATAGCCTCGGCTATCACTTCCTTTTGTCCGGTCGTGATGGTCAAGCGGATTAAGGCGTCCCTGTACATACCAGTTGTGGGAGTATGGGTTCGAGTCACTTCTGGGGTGTGAGTTTTCAGTTGTATATAGTCCTGGGGACCATTCAGGCTTGTTTGCATTTGTGTTCCTCACGTGTGTCCCAAAGAATGAGGTGATTTGATAAAATGCTATGCCCAAGATTACCATCCGAGTGCCGGCGGGGAAGTGGTTCATATAGCCTCGGCTATCACTTCCTTTTGTCCGGTCGTGATGGTCAAGCGGATTAAGGCGTCCCTGTACATACCAGTTGTGGGAGTATGGGTTCGAGTCACTTCTGGGGTGTGAGTTTTCAGTTGTATATAGTCCTGGGGACCATTCAGGCTTGTTTGCATTTGTGTTCCTCACGTGTGCCCCAAAGAATGAGGTGATTTGATAAAATGCTATGCCCAAGATTACCATCCGAGTGCCGGCGGGGAAGTGGTTCATATAGCCTCGGCTATCACTTCCTTTTGTCCGGTCGTGATGGTCAAGCGGATTAAGGCGTCCCTGTACATACCAGTTGTGGGAGTATGGGTTCGAGTCACTTCTGGGGTGTGAGTTTTCAGTTGTATATAGTCCTGGGGACCATTCAGGCTTGTTTGCATTTGTGTTCCTCACGTGTGCCCCAAAGAATGAGGTGATTTGATAAAATGCTATGCCCAAGATTACCATCCGAGTGCCGGCGGGGAAGTGGTTCATATAGCCTCGGCTATCACTTCCTTTTGTCCGGTCGTGATGGTCAAGCGGATTAAGGCGTCCCTGTACATACCAGTTGTGGGAGTATGGGTTCGAGTCACTTCTGGGGTGTGAGTTTTCAGTTGTATATAGTCCTGGGGACCATTCAGGCTTGTTTGCATTTGTGTTCCTCACGTGTGCCCCAAAGAATGAGGTGATTTGATAAAATGCTATGCCCAAGATTACCATCCGAGTGCCGGCGGGGAAGTGGTTCATATAGCCTCGGCTATCACTTCCTTTTGTCCGGTCGTGATGGTCAAGCGGATTAAGGCGTCCCTGTACATACCAGTTGTGGGAGTATGGGTTCGAGTCACTTCTGGGGTGTGAGTTTTCAGTTGTATATAGTCCTGGGGACCATTCAGGCTTGTTTGCATTTGTGTTCCTCACGTGTGCCCCAAAGAATGAGGTGATTTGATAAAATGCTATGCCCAAGATTACCATCCGAGTGCCGGCGGGGAAGTGGTTCATATAGCCTCGGCTATCACTTCCTTTTGTCCGGTCGTGATGGTCAAGCGGATTAAGGCGTCCCTGTACATACCAGTTGTGGGAGTATGGGTTCGAGTCACTTCTGGGGTGTGAGTTTTCAGTTGTATATAGTCCTGGGGACCATTCAGGCTTGTTTGCATTTGTGTTCCTCACGTGTGCCCCAAAGAATGAGGTGATTTGATAAAATGCTATGCCCAAGATTACCATCCGAGTGCCGGCGGGGAAGTGGTTCATATAGCCTCGGCTATCACTTCCTTTTGTCCGGTCGTGATGGTCAAGCGGATTAAGGCGTCCCTGTACATACCAGTTGTGGGAGTATGGGTTCGAGTCACTTCTGGGGTGTGAGTTTTCAGTTGTATATAGTCCTGGGGACCATTCAGGCTTGTTTGCATTTGTGTTCCTCACGTGTGCCCCAAAGAATGAGGTGATTTGATAAAATGCTATGCCCAAGATTACCATCCGAGTGCCGGCGGGGAAGTGGTTCATATAGCCTCGGCTATCACTTCCTTTTGTCCGGTCGTGATGGTCATGCGGATTAAGGCGTCCCTGTACATACCAGTTGTGGGAGTATGGGTTCGAGTCACTTCTGGGGTGTGAGTTTTCAGTTGTATATAGTCCTGGGGACCATTCAGGCTTGTTTGCATTTGTGTTCCTCACGTGTGCCCCAAAGAATGAGGTGATTTGATAAATGCTATGCCCAAGATTACCATCCGAGTGCCGGCGGGGAAGTGGTTCATATAGCCTCGGCTATCACTTCCTTTTGTCCGGTCGTGATGGTCAAGCGGATTAAGGCGTCCCTGTACATACCAGTTGTGGGAGTATGGGTTCGAGTCACTTCTGGGGTGTGAGTTTTCAGTTGTATATAGTCCTGGGGACCATTCAGGCTTGTTTGCATTTGTGTTCCTCACGTGTGCCCCAAAGAATGAGGTGATTTGATAAAATGCTATGCCCAAGATTACCATCCGAGTGCCGGCGGGGAAGTGGTTCATATAGCCTCGGCTATCACTTCCTTTTGTCCGGTCGTGATGGTCAAGCGGATTAAGGCGTTCCCTGTACATACCAGTTGTGGGAGTATGGGTTCGAGTCACTTCTGGGGTGTGAGTTTTCAGTTGTATATAGTCCTGGGGACCATTCAGGCTTGTTTGCATTTGTGTTCCTCACGTGTGCCCCAAAGAATGAGGTGATTTGATAAAATGCTATGCCCAAGATTACCATCCGAGTGCCGGCGGGGAAGTGGTTCATATAGCCTCGGCTATCACTTCCTTTTGTCCGGTCGTGATGGTCAAGCGGATTAAGGCGTCCCTGTACATACCAGTTGTGGGAGTATGGGTTCGAGTCACTTCTGGGGTGTGAGTTTTCAGTTGTATATAGTCCTGGGGACCATTCAGGCTTGTTTGCATTTGTGTTCCTCACGTGTGCCCCAAAGAATGAGGTGATTTGATAAAATGCTATGCCCAAGATTACCATCCGAGTGCCGGCGGGGAAGTGGTTCATATAGCCTCGGCTATCACTTCCTTTTGTCCGGTCGTGATGGTCAAGCGGATTAAGGCGTCCCTGTACATACCAGTTGTGGGAGTATGGGTTCGAGTCACTTCTGGGGTGTGAGTTTTCAGTTGTATATAGTCCTGGGGACCATTCAGGCTTGTTTGCATTTGTGTTCCTCACGTGTGCCCCAAAGAATGAGGTGATTTGATAAAATGCTATGCCCAAGATTACCATCCGAGTGCCGGCGGGGAAGTGGTTCATATAGCCTCGGCTATCACTTCCTTTTGTCCGGTCGTGATGGTCAAGCGGATTAAGGCGTCCCTGTACATACCAGTTGTGGGAGTATGGGTTCGAGTCACTTCTGGGGTGTGAGTTTTCAGTTGTATATAGTCCTGGGGACCATTCAGGCTTGTTTGCATTTGTGTTCCTCACGTGTGCCCCAAAGAATGAGGTGATTTGATAAAATGCTATGCCCAAGATTACCATCCGAGTGCCGGCGGGGAAGTGGTTCATATAGCCTCGGCTATCACTTCCTTTTGTCCGGTCGTGATGGTCATGCGGATTAAGGCGTCCCTGTACATACCAGTTGTGGGAGTATGGGTTCGAGTCACTTCTGGGGTGTGAGTTTTCAGTTGTATATAGTCCTGGGGACCATTCAGGCTTGTTTGCATTTGTGTTCCTCACGTGTGCCCCAAAGAATGAGGTGATTTGATAAAATGCTATGCCCAAGATTACCATCCGAGTGCCGGCGGGGAAGTGGTTCATATAGCCTCGGCTATCACTTCCTTTTGTCCGGTCGTGATGGTCAAGCGGATTAAGGCGTCCCTGTACATACCAGTTGTGGGAGTATGGGTTCGAGTCACTTCTGGGGTGTGAGTTTTCAGTTGTATATAGTCCTGGGGACCATTCAGGCTTGTTTGCATTTGTGTTCCTCACGTGTGCCCCAAAGAATGAGGTGATTTGATAAAATGCTATGCCCAAGATTACCATCCGAGTGCCGGCGGGGAAGTGGTTCATATAGCCTCGGCTATCACTTCCTTTTGTCCGGTCGTGATGGTCAAGCGGATTAAGGCGTCCCTGTACATACCAGTTGTGGGAGTATGGGTTCGAGTCACTTCTGGGGTGTGAGTTTTCAGTTGTATATAGTCCTGGGGACCATTCAGGCTTGTTTGCATTTGTGTTCCTCACGTGTGCCCCAAAGAATGAGGTGATTTGATAAAATGCTATGCCCAAGATTACCATCCGAGTGCCGGCGGGGAAGTGGTTCATATAGCCTCGGCTATCACTTCCTTTTGTCCGGTCGTGATGGTCAAGCGGATTAAGGCGTCCCTGTACATACCAGTTGTGGGAGTATGGGTTCGAGTCACTTCTGGGGTGTGAGTTTTCAGTTGTATATAGTCCTGGGGACCATTCAGGCTTGTTTGCATTTGTGTTCCTCACGTGTGCCCCAAAGAATGAGGTGATTTGATAAAATGCTATGCCCAAGATTACCATCCGAGTGCCGGCGGGGAAGTGGTTCATATAGCCTCGGCTATCACTTCCTTTTGTCCGGTCGTGATGGTCAAGCGGATTAAGGCGTCCCTGTACATACCAGTTGTGGGAGTATGGGTTCGAGTCACTTCTGGGGTGTGAGTTTTCAGTTGTATATAGTCCTGGGGACCATTCAGGCTTGTTTGCATTTGTGTTCCTCACGTGTGCCCCAAAGAATGAGGTGATTTGATAAAATGCTATGCCCAAGATTACCATCCGAGTGCCGGCGGGGAAGTGGTTCATATAGCCTCGGCTATCACTTCCTTTTGTCCGGTCGTGATGGTCAAGCGGATTAAGGCGTCCCTGTACATACCAGTTGTGGGAGTATGGGTTCGAGTCACTTCTGGGGTGTGAGTTTTCAGTTGTATATAGTCCTGGGGACCATTCAGGCTTGTTTGCATTTGTGTTCCTCACGTGTGCCCCAAAGAATGAGGTGATTTGATAAAATGCTATGCCCAAGATTACCATCCGAGTGCCGGCGGGAAGTGGTTCATATAGCCTCGGCTATCACTTCCTTTTGTCCGGTCGTGATGGTCAAGCGGATTAAGGCGTCCCTGTAACATACCAGTTGTGGGAGTATGGGTTCGAGTCACTTCTGGGGTGTGAGTTTTCAGTTGTATATAGTCCTGGGGACCATTCAGGCTTGTTTGCATTTGTGTTCCTCACGTGTGCCCCAAAGAATGAGGTGATTTGATAAAATGCTATGCCCAAGATTACCATCCGAGTGCCGGCGGGGAAGTGGTTCATATAGCCTCGGCTATCACTTCCTTTTGTCCGGTCGTGATGGTCAAGCGGATTAAGGCGTCCCTGTACATACCAGTTGTGGGAGTATGGGTTCGAGTCACTTCTGGGGTGTGAGTTTTCAGTTGTATATAGTCCTGGGACCATTCAGGCTTGTTTGCATTTGTGTTCCTCACGTGTGCCCCAAAGAATGAGGTGATTTGATAAAATGCTATGCCCAAGATTACCATCCGAGTGCCGGCGGGGAAGTGGTTCATATAGCCTCGGCTATCACTTCCTTTTGTCCGGTCGTGATGGTCAAGCGGATTAAGGCGTCCCTGTACATACCATTGTGGGAGTATGGGTTCGAGTCACTTCTGGGGTGTGAGTTTTCAGTTGTATATAGTCCTGGGGACCATTCAGGCTTGTTTGCATTTGTGTTCCTCACGTGTGCCCCAAAGAATGAGGTGATTTGATAAAATGCTATGCCCAAGATTACCATCCGAGTGCCGGCGGGGAAGTGGTTCATATAGCCTCGGCTATCACTTCCTTTTGTCCGGTCGTGATGGTCAAGCGGATTAAGGCGTCCCTGTACATACCAGTTGTGGGAGTATGGGTTCGAGTCACTTCTGGGGTGTGAGTTTTCAGTTGTATATAGTCCTGGGGACCATTCAGGCTTGTTTGCATTTGTGTTCCTCACGTGTGCCCCAAAGAATGAGGTGATTTGATAAAATGCTATGCCCAAGATTACCATCCGAGTGCCGGCGGGGAAGTGGTTCATATAGCCTCGGCTATCACTTCCTTTGTCCGGTCGTGATGGTCAAGCGGATTAAGGCGTCCCTGTACATACCAGTTGTGGGAGTATGGGTTCGAGTCACTTCTGGGGTGTGAGTTTTCAGTTGTATATAGTCCTGGGGACCATTCAGGCTTGTTTGCATTTGTGTTCCTCACGTGTGCCCCAAAGAATGAGGTGATTTGATAAAATGCTATGCCCAAGATTACCATCCGAGTGCCGGCGGGGAAGTGGTTCATATAGCCTCGGCTATCACTTCCTTTTGTCCGGTCGTGATGGTCAAGCGGATTAAGGCGTCCCTGTACATACCAGTTGTGGGAGTATGGGTTCGAGTCACTTCTGGGGTGTGAGTTTTCAGTTGTATATAGTCCTGGGGACCATTCAGGCTTGTTTGCATTTGTGTTCCTCACGTGTGCCCCAAAGAATGAGGTGATTTGATAAAATGCTATGCCCAAGATTACCATCCGAGTGCCGGCGGGGAAGTGGTTCATATAGCCTCGGCTATCACTTCCTTTTGTCCGGTCGTGATGGTCAAGCGGATTAAGGCGTCCCTGTACATACCAGTTGTGGGAGTATGGGTTCGAGTCACTTCTGGGGTGTGAGTTTTCAGTTGTATATAGTCCTGGGGACCATTCAGGCTTGTTTGCATTTGTGTTCCTCACGTGTGCCCCAAAGAATGAGGTGATTTGATAAAATGCTATGCCCAAGATTACCATCCGAGTGCCGGCGGGGAAGTGTTCATATAGCCTCGGCTATCACTTCCTTTTGTCCGGTCGTGATGGTCAAGCGGATTAAGGCGTCCCTGTACATACCAGTTGTGGGAGTATGGGTTCGAGTCACTTCTGGGGTGTGAGTTTTCAGTTGTATATAGTCCTGGGGACCATTCAGGCTTGTTTGCATTTGTGTTCCTCACGTGTGCCCCAAAGAATGAGGTGATTTGATAAAATGCTATGCCCAAGATTACCATCCGAGTGCCGGCGGGGAAGTGGTTTCATATAGCCTCGGCTATCACTTCCTTTTGTCCGGTCGTGATGGTCAAGCGGATTAAGGCGTCCCTGTACATACCAGTTGTGGGAGTATGGGTTCGAGTCACTTCTGGGGTGTGAGTTTTCAGTTGTATATAGTCCTGGGGACCATTCAGGCTTGTTTGCATTTGTGTTCCTCACGTGTGCCCCAAAGAATGAGGTGATTTGATAAAATGCTATGCCCAAGATTACCATCCGAGTGCCGGCGGGGAAGTGGTTCATATAGCCTCGGCTATCACTTCCTTTTTGTCCGGTCGTGATGGTCAAGCGGATTAAGGCGTCCCTGTACATACCAGTTGTGGGAGTATGGGTTCGAGTCACTTCTGGGTGTGAGTTTCAGTTGTATATAGTCCTGGAGACCATTCAGGCTTGTTTGCATTTGTGTTCCTCACGTGTGCCCCAAAGAATGAGGTGATTTGATAAAATGCTATGCCCAAGATTACCATCCGAGTGCCGGCGGGGAAGTGGTTCATATAGCCTCGGCTATCACTTCCTTTTGTCCGGTCGTGATGGTCAAGCGGATTAAGGCGTCCCTGTACATACCAGTTGTGGGAGTATGGGTTCGAGTCACTTCTGGGGTGTGAGTTTTCAGTTGTATATAGTCCTGGGGACCATTCAGGCTTGTTTGCATTTGTGTTCCTCACGTGTGCCCCAAAGAATGAGGTGATTTGATAAAATGCTATGCCCAAGATTACCATCCGAGTGCCGGCGGGGAAGTGGTTCATATAGCCTCGGCTATCACTTCCTTTTGTCCGGTCGTGATGGTCAAGCGGATTAAGGCGTCCCTGTACATACCAGTTGTGGGAGTATGGGTTCGAGTCACTTCTGGGGTGTGAGTTTTCAGTTGTATATAGTCCTGGGGACCATTCAGGCTTGTTTGCATTTGTGTTCCTCACGTGTGCCCCAAAGAATGAGGTGATTTGATAAAATGCTATGCCCAAGATTACCATCCGAGTGCCGGCGGGGAAGTGGTTCATATAGCCTCGGCTATCACTTCCTTTTGTCCGGTCGTGATGGTCAAGCGGATTAAGGCGTCCCTGTACATACCAGTTGTGGGAGTATGGGTTCGAGTCACTTCTGGGGTGTGAGTTTCAGTTGTATATAGTCCTGGGGACCATTCAGGCTTGTTTGCATTTGTGTTCCTCACGTGTGCCCCAAAGAATGAGGTGATTTGATAAAATGCTATGCCCAAGATTACCATCCGAGTGCCGGCGGGGAAGTGGTTCATATAGCCTCGGCTATCACTTCCTTTTGTCCGGTCGTGATGGTCAAGCGGATTAAGGCGTCCCTGTACATACCAGTTGTGGGAGTATGGGTTCGAGTCACTTCTGGGGTGTGAGTTTTCAGTTGTATATAGTCCTGGGGACCATTCAGGCTTGTTTGCATTTGTGTTCCTCACGTGTGCCCCAAAGAATGAGGTGATTTGATAAAATGCTATGCCCAAGATTACCATCCGAGTGCCGGCGGGGAAGTGGTTCATATAGCCTCGGCTATCACTTCCTTTTGTCCGGTCGTGATGGTCAAGCGGATTAAGGCGTCCTGTACATACCAGTTGTGGGAGTATGGGTTCGAGTCACTTCTGGGGTGTGAGTTTTCAGTTGTATATAGTCCTGGGGACCATTCAGGCTTGTTTGCATTTGTGTTCCTCACGTGTGTCCCAAAGAATGAGGTGATTTGATAAAATGCTATGCCCAAGATTACCATCCGAGTGCCAGCGGGGAAGTGGTTCATATAGCCTCGGCTATCACTTGCTTTTGTCCGGTCGTGATGGTCAAGCGGATTAAGGCGTCCCTGTACATACCAGTTGTGGGAGTATGGGTTCGAGTCACTTCTGGGGTGTGAGTTTTCAGTTGTATATAGTCCTGGGGACCATTCAGGCTTGTTTGCATTTGTGTTCCTCACGTGTGCCCCAAAGAATGAGGTGATTTGATAAAATGCTATGCCCAAGATTACCATCCGAGTGCCGGCGGGGAAGTGGTTCATATAGCCTCGGCTATCACTTCCTTTTGTCCGGTCGTGATGGTCAAGCGGATTAAGGCGTCCCTGTACATACCAGTTGTGGGAGTATGGGTTCGAGTCACTTCTGGGGTGTGAGTTTTCAGTTGTATATAGTCCTGGGGACCATTCAGGCTTGTTTGCATTTGTGTTCCTCACGTGTGCCCCAAAGAATGAGGTGATTTGATAAAATGCTATGCCCAAGATTACCATCCGAGTGCCGGCGGGGAAGTGGTTCATATAGCCTCGGCTATCACTTCCTTTTGTCCGGTCGTGATGGTCAAGCGGATTAAGGCGTCCCTGTACATACCAGTTGTGGGAGTATGGGTTCGAGTCACTTCTGGGGTGTGAGTTTTCAGTTGTATATAGTCCTGGGGACCATTCAGGCTTGTTTGCATTTGTGTTCCTCACGTGTGCCCCAAAGAATGAGGTGATTTGATAAAATGCTATGCCCAAGATTACCATCCGAGTGCCGGCGGGGAAGTGGTTCATATAGCCTCGGCTATCACTTCCTTTTGTCCGGTCGTGATGGTCAAGCGGATTAAGGCGTCCCTGTACATACCAGTTGTGGGAGTATGGGTTCGAGTCACTTCTGGGGTGTGAGTTTTCAGTTGTATATAGTCCTGGGGACCATTCAGGCTTGTTTGCATTTGTGTTCCTCACGTGTGCCCCAAAGAATGAGGTGATTTGATAAAATGCTATGCCCAAGATTACCATCCGAGTGCCGGCGGGGAAGTGGTTCATATAGCCTCGGCTATCACTTCCTTTTGTCCGGTCGTGATGGTCAAGCGGATTAAGGCGTCCCTGTACATACCAGTTGTGGGAGTATGGGTTCGAGTCACTTCTGGGGTGTGAGTTTTCAGTTGTATATAGTCCTGGGGACCATTCAGGCTTGTTTGCATTTGTGTTCCTCACGTGTGCCCCAAAGAATGAGGTGATTTGATAAAATGCTATGCCCAAGATTACCATCCGAGTGCCGGCGGGGAAGTGGTTCATATAGCCTCGGCTATCACTTCCTTTTGTCCGGTCGTGATGGTCAAGCGGATTAAGGCGTCCCTGTACATACCAGTTGTGGGAGTATGGGTTCGAGTCACTTCTGGGGTGTGAGTTTTCAGTTGTATATAGTCCTGGGGACCATTCAGGCTTGTTTGCATTTGTGTTCCTCACGTGTGCCCCAAAGAATGAGGTGATTTGATAAAATGCTATGCCCAAGATTACCATCCGAGTGCCGGCGGGGAAGTGGTTCATATAGCCTCGGCTATCACTTCCTTTTGTCCGGTCGTGATGGTCAAGCGGATTAAGGCGTCCCTGTACATACCAGTTGTGGGAGTATGGGTTCGAGTCACTTCTGGGGTGTGAGTTTTCAGTTGTATATAGTCCTGGAGACCATTCAGGCTTGTTTGCATTTGTGTTCCTCACGTGTGCCCCAAAGAATGAGGTGATTTGATAAAATGCTATGCCCAAGATTACCATCCGAGTGCCGGCGGGGAAGTGGTTCATATAGCCTCGGCTATCACTTCCTTTTGTCCGGTCGTGATGGTCAAGCGGATTAAGGCGTCCCTGTACATACCAGTTGTGGGAGTATGGGTTCGAGTCACTTCTGGGGTGTGAGTTTTCAGTTGTATATAGTCCTGGGGACCATTCAGGCTTGTTTGCATTTGTGTTCCTCACGTGTGCCCCAAAGAATGAGGTGATTTGATAAAATGCTATGCCCAAGATTACCATCCGAGTGCCGGCGGGGAAGTGGTTCATATAGCCTCGGCTATCACTTCCTTTTGTCCGGTCGTGATGGTCAAGCGGATTAAGGCGTCCCTGTACATACCAGTTGTGGGAGTATGGGTTCGAGTCACTTCTGGGGTGTGAGTTTTCAGTTGTATATAGTCCTGGGGACCATTCAGGCTTGTTTGCATTTGTGTTCCTCACGTGTGCCCCAAAGAATGAGGTGATTTGATAAAATGCTATGCCCAAGATTACCATCCGAGTGCCGGCGGGGAAGTGGTTCATATAGCCTCGGCTATCACTTCCTTTTGTCCGGTCGTGATGGTCAAGCGGATTAAGGCGTCCCTGTACATACCAGTTGTGGGAGTATGGGTTCGAGTCACTTCTGGGGTGTGAGTTTTCAGTTGTATATAGTCCTGGGGACCATTCAGGCTTGTTTGCATTTGTGTTCCTCACGTGTGCCCCAAAGAATGAGGTGATTTGATAAAATGCTATGCCCAAGATTACCATCCGAGTGCCGGCGGGGAAGTGGTTCATATAGCCTCGGCTATCACTTCCTTTTGTCCGGTCGTGATGGTCAAGCGGATTAAGGCGTCCCTGTACATACCAGTTGTGGGAGTATGGGTTCGAGTCACTTCTGGGGTGTGAGTTTTCAGTTGTATATAGTCCTGGGGACCATTCAGGCTTGTTTGCATTTGTGTTCCTCACGTGTGCCCCAAAGAATGAGGTGATTTGATAAAATGCTATGCCCAAGATTACCATCCGAGTGCCGGCGGGGAAGTGGTTCATATAGCCTCGGCTATCACTTCCTTTTGTCCGGTCGTGATGGTCAAGCGGATTAAGGCGTCCCTGTACATACCAGTTGTGGGAGTATGGGTTCGAGTCACTTCTGGGGTGTGAGTTTTCAGTTGTATATAGTCCTGGGGACCATTCAGGCTTGTTTGCATTTGTGTTCCTCACGTGTGTCCCAAAGAATGAGGTGATTTGATAAAATGCTATGCCCAAGATTACCATCCGAGTGCCGGCGGGGAAGTGGTTCATATAGCCTCGGCTATCACTTGCTTTTGTCCGGTCGTGATGGTCAAGCGGATTAAGGCGTCCCTGTACATACCAGTTGTGGGAGTATGGGTTCGAGTCACTTCTGGGGTGTGAGTTTTCAGTTGTATATAGTCCTGGGGACCATTCAGGCTTGTTTGCATTTGTGTTCCTCACGTGTGCCCCAAAGAATGAGGTGATTTGATAAAATGCTATGCCCAAGATTACCATCCGAGTGCCGGCGGGGAAGTGGTTCATATAGCCTCGGCTATCACTTCCTTTTGTCCGGTCGTGATGGTCAAGCGGATTAAGGCGTCCCTGTACATACCAGTTGTGGGAGTATGGGTTCGAGTCACTTCTGGGGTGTGAGTTTTCAGTTGTATATAGTCCTGGGGACCATTCAGGCTTGTTTGCATTTGTGTTCCTCACGTGTGCCCCAAAGAATGAGGTGATTTGATAAAATGCTATGCCCAAGATTACCATCCGAGTGCCGGCGGGGAAGTGGTTCATATAGCCTCGGCTATCACTTCCTTTTGTCCGGTCGTGATGGTCAAGCGGATTAAGGCGTCCCTGTACATACCAGTTGTGGGAGTATGGGTTCGAGTCACTTCTGGGGTGTGAGTTTTCAGTTGTATATAGTCCTGGGGACCATTCAGGCTTGTTTGCATTTGTGTTCCTCACGTGTGCCCCAAAGAATGAGGTGATTTGATAAAATGCTATGCCCAAGATTACCATCCGAGTGCCGGCGGGGAAGTGGTTCATATAGCCTCGGCTATCACTTCCTTTTGTCCGGTCGTGATGGTCAAGCGGATTAAGGCGTCCCTGTACATACCAGTTGTGGGAGTATGGGTTCGAGTCACTTCTGGGGTGTGAGTTTTCAGTTGTATATAGTCCTGGGGACCATTCAGGCTTGTTTGCATTTGTGTTCCTCACGTGTGCCCCAAAGAATGAGGTGATTTGATAAAATGCTATGCCCAAGATTACCATCCGAGTGCCGGCGGGGAAGTGGTTCATATAGCCTCGGCTATCACTTCCTTTTGTCCGGTCGTGATGGTCAAGCGGATTAAGGCGTCCCTGTACATACCAGTTGTGGGAGTATGGGTTCGAGTCACTTCTGGGGTGTGAGTTTTCAGTTGTATATAGTCCTGGGGACCATTCAGGCTTGTTTGCATTTGTGTTCCTCACGTGTGCCCCAAAGAATGAGGTGATTTGATAAAATGCTATGCCCAAGATTACCATCCGAGTGCCGGCGGGGAAGTGGTTCATATAGCCTCGGCTATCACTTCCTTTTGTCCGGTCGTGATGGTCAAGCGGATTAAGGCGTCCCTGTACATACCAGTTGTGGGAGTATGGGTTCGAGTCACTTCTGGGGTGTGAGTTTTCAGTTGTATATAGTCCTGGGGACCATTCAGGCTTGTTTGCATTTGTGTTCCTCACGTGTGCCCCAAAGAATGAGGTGATTTGATAAAATGCTATGCCCAAGATTACCATCCGAGTGCCGGCGGGGAAGTGGTTCATATAGCCTCGGCTATCACTTCCTTTTGTCCGGTCGTGATGGTCAAGCGGATTAAGGCGTCCCTGTACATACCAGTTGTGGGAGTATGGGTTCGAGTCACTTCTGGGGTGTGAGTTTTCAGTTGTATATAGTCATGGGGACCATTCAGGCTTGTTTGCATTTGTGTTCCTCACGTGTGCCCCAAAGAATGAGGTGATTTGATAAAATGCTATGCCCAAGATTACCATCCGAGTGCCGGCGGGGAAGTGGTTCATATAGCCTAGGCTATCACTTCCTTTTGTCCGGTCGTGATGGTCAAGCGGATTAAGGCGTCCCTGTACATACCAGTTGTGGGAGTATGGGTTCGAGTCACTTCTGGGGTGTGAGTTTTCAGTTGTATATAGTCCTGGGGACCATTCAGGCTTGTTTGCATTTGTGTTCCTCACGTGTGCCCCAAAGAATGAGGTGATTTGATAAAATGCTATGCCCAAGATTACCATCCGAGTGCCGGCGGGGAAGTGGTTCATATAGCCTCGGCTATCACTTCCTTTTGTCCGGTCGTGATGGTCAAGCGGATTAAGGCGTCCCTGTACATACCAGTTGTGGGAGTATGGGTTCGAGTCACTTCTGGGGTGTGAGTTTTCAGTTGTATATAGTCCTGGGGACCATTCAGGCTTGTTTGCATTTGTGTTCCTCACGTGTGCCCCAAAGAATGAGGTGATTTGATAAAATGCTATGCCCAAGATTACCATCCGAGTGCCGGCGGGGAAGTGGTTCATATAGCCTCGGCTATCACTTCCTTTTGTCCGGTCGTGATGGTCAAGCGGATTAAGGCGTCCCTGTACATACCAGTTGTGGGAGTATGGGTTCGAGTCACTTCTGGGGTGTGAGTTTTCAGTTGTATATAGTCCTGGGGACCATTCAGGCTTGTTTGCATTTGTGTTCCTCACGTGTGCCCCAAAGAATGAGGTGATTTGATAAAATGCTATGCCCAAGATTACCATCCGAGTGCCGGCGGGGAAGTGGTTCATATAGCCTCGGCTATCACTTCCTTTTGTCCGGTCGTGATGGTCAAGCGGATTAAGGCGTCCCTGTACATACCAGTTGTGGGAGTATGGGTTCGAGTCACTTCTGGGGTGTGAGTTTTCAGTTGTATATAGTCCTGGGGACCATTCAGGCTTGTTTGCATATATATATATATATATATTTTTGTATCAACCCATGTATATCTTGTAACCATCAAATGCATAATAAAGCACAACAAATAAAAAAGGAAGGGGGTGGTAGGAGAAAAGCACACAGAAACTGTATTGGAGGGGATCTAAACATTCCCTCTAATGCGTTATGCGTGGTTTCCTCCGAGGCTATGGGTCCCCCTTCTTCCAGCTAGAGGTATATATATATATATATATATATATATATATATATATATATATATATATATATATATATATATATATATATATATATATATATATATTTGTGTATACTGGCAGCAGGTTTTCTTTCAAACATGTTTCATTGAATATGACCGCATATTCTGTATTTATTATTTTCTGGTTTAGGGCTTCTATCCCTCTAACTATTTTCTTAGCATCAGGGCTTAATTGAAATAGGAGTTCTCCAAAACTCATTTTCGTACTTTTAAGGTGAAGAAAAGAAGTGATTTACTGTAGAGTGTATTACACTTATTTGTATAATTTGCACGACGTTTCGAACCTCCATGGTTCATTCTCAAGTGAACAGATCTTACAATACTAGTTGATTTTATACCCGCATTAGGTCAGGTGATAATACAATGAAAGTGAAAACATGGGGGGATACATAAGGGATAAATGTGAGGTGGAACATAGAGGCTGCAGAAGGCTTATTGGCCCATACGAGGCATCTCCTATCTAAACACAAAGATTAATCCAGTGTAATTGGCCTGTTATGTTGGACATTGTCTTCTGTGTTGGCATCGATATGTTCTTGTCTTGTCCTTACTCTCATGGTGGGTAGAGTAAATAGTTCCGTGATTTGGGTGTTCATGGTAGGTCGCTCTATTCTTATGTGAATTGCCTCAAGAATTTGTAATCTTCTTGAATCTTGGGTTTTGTCTATTATGCAAGTATTCTTGTTCAACATTTCTCTTGTTAGAGTAATGTCATGGGCTTGTCTCATGTGATTCCTAGGGGCACCAGATTGAAGATGGCATGTCAAACGCCTCGTCAGCTTGGTCGACGTCATACCTATGTACTTACATTGAAGGTTACATCCTTCTTGGGGGCAAGTGTACATGTATACAACGCTTGACTGCTGTAGAGGGTTCTCCGTCGGCTTCGGGCTGTTTTTGATAAGGAGTTCGGAAGTCTTCTTGGTTTTGTAGAATATTATCAGGTTTATGTTTTGGTTAGGAGTAGTGCTTATTACTCCTTTACGGATTATTTCTTTCATTATTCTTTCCTCTTTTATATGTTCACTGTGCATGGTTGATTCTTATCAATTCAATTGTCAATTCTTATCTAAACCAAAGATGCATCAAAAACGCCTGGAAATCGAAATGCTTCTGGACGATATCCATAAGCTAGAAGACAACAAAAAAGTCATCACCACTGACACACTTCAAGCTGAACTACTTGCAGAAGCAGGGAAAAAACGAGGAACATATTCATCTACAATCTTAACCCCACGACTCAAAGAAGCAGCGAAACAACTAAAAAATCTGAAAGACGTAACAATAAGAAAAGCCGACAAAACAGCAGCATATGTATTGATTCCTACCCATGAATACATGAACAAAATTAGCGACATCCTAAGTGACGACTCCAAATTTCAACGAATCACGAGGAACCCCGTAGAAGACCTTAAGCGGAAAGTAAACAAAACAATTACAGCAATCAACGCAAAGAAAGGTAGTGTGCATTTCAATAAACTTCAAGGCGACTATGGCTTAGGATATGCCTACGGCAATGTTAAGACGCATAAACCAGGTAACCCACTACGCCCTGTAATCAGCCAAATACCAACCCCTACTTATCACCTGGCAAAGAAACTCAATGAACTCCTATAGGTTACAAAGATGGTTATCATGGGTTGTCGAGTTCTTCCAGCTCCTCAGATGGCAGGCAGGAACCCTGGATGCAGTGCGCATTTCCCCTGTGTATCGCCACACTGAAGCGCTGGAAAAGAAAGCTTGCAGCTCTAGGGTCCCTTGTTGTTTCAGTGAGCCTCGAACCCAGTTCCTTCAAAAACTGGTAGCACTTTTACCCCAGGCGCTGAGTGTCTCAGAAGCAATGGAACAAAATTGTAGTGGTGATCCAGTTCTCTATACTTACAGGATTTGGCTGCTTCCCTGTGGGTGGCAGCGCCACCTGGTTGTGCAACACTGAGGTTAATGTAGGTGTTAGCCAGGGTTGATACGCACGTGTAGTCCCATACCAACTGCTTGCCTTTCTTCCAGGGGTTCACTGTGATACCATCCGGGCGACCAATAAGAGCATCAGAGTTGCGGGGCTTTAGGTAACGGGGCTCTCTTTCGGCTGGGCATCCAGCTGTGGTGAGGCTCCTCTTGATGATGTCGTTAACTTCATTGTGCCTCGAGTGCCATCCCCCTACGTGCTTTGGCAGAGTAGGCCATGGTGGCCGTACCTGTCAGCCACCACCTCATATATAAATGAAGCCTAAAATTAACCTATTATGACCAATTATGTGTTGGTGAAAAATTTTTCAAATGAGCCAAAGAGATCTGTTATATATAGTTCACTATACCTGAATGGCTTTTAACAAAAACGACTGCGTTTAAAAAAAACTTTTTTTGCTTCATCATTACCACTAATTAATTTCATAAAATTCTAATTAAGAGTCAGGTTGCTATTTTAACAAATGCATGATCCTAATTAGCTGCGAATTTTCCGAGTAATATTTTTGTTATTATGAGTACAGGACGAACATGGGGCTGGAACGGACGGTATAGAGAGTTGAATGGAAGTGGAGCCTCCACGCTGCCAGGATTGACATTAATGTTCCCACCACTCTATTTGTTCTGTTTCATGTGTAAATAATATGCCAGAATACGTCTATTTGTTATTAATAATAACAGGTACGACGGCTGAGACTTCGAGAGGAAACGAAGGAGGAGGACAGTGTTGACGAGACCTCATCGTGGAGAGTAGTGAAAGACAGGGGTCTTAAGAAGACCTTGACAAGGCCGCCTACAGACGCCCTAAGGACGGCAAATTCATTTGCCGTGTTGGAGGACGAGTGCTGTAGTTCGCCTGCAGCAAGGAAATCAGCGAGGAACGGCGGAGCGCAGGCCCCTCAGGCTGCTTAGAAAGTTAGGGCGGTACTGAAGCGAATTTTGGTTGTGGGAGAGTCCCAGGTGAGGTATTTAGACAGAACGTTTTGTGCCAGAGATAGGGGGAAACAGATTAAGGGTTTGCTATCCGGGAGTTGGAATTGGTGATATTGTTGAAAACATGAATGATATTATGACGGGAAATGGGAGCAAACCCATTATTTGTATTAGTGCAGGGGGTAATGATGTTGGGCGAGTTAGGAGTGAGGAACAAAAACAGAGATTTAGGACAGTCATTGAATTAGTTAGGAGTAAGGGAGGAATCCCGATCATATGTGGCATTCTTCCAAGAAAAGGAGTGGGAAATGAATGGATGTCGAGGGCACTTGGCGTCAATTGCCGGCTGGAAAGATATTGCAAATCAAATGCAATATCTTTCATAGACAACTGGGAACGCTTCTATGGAAGAAATGAAATGTATGCTTGTGATGGGGTGCATCTATCGAGGGCTGGGGTTGTTGCTGTTGCGAACTCGTTGGAACCAGTGGTTAGAGGTGTTTGTTTGGGTTTAAACTGTTAGTAGATAGTGGTATGGGAATTGATTTGGAGGAAGGAGGTAATAAAAGTATGTGTTCGTGGGAGAAAAGAATTGGCAAAATGATCAGGGAAAGAAAAGGGCCTCAAAATATTTTTAATAGTATTTTTAACAAATATTTTATATCTGTATTTACTAAAGAAGAACCTAACAATATGCCTTCAGCTGAACAAGTCTATGTGGGTGGGGATGAGGACAGGTTGACTAGTTTAGCAGTTACCTGGGAGGATGTAATTAAACAATTAGAAAAACTACAACCAAACAAATCCCCAGGGCCGGATGAAGTGTTTGCCAGGGTGCTTAAAGAATGCAAAGAGGAGCTTTCCGAGCCACTGTCTACCATATTTAATAAATCAATAGAGTCAGGCAGAGTGCCAGAGTCATGGAAGGTAGCTAATGTGGTACCAATTTTTAAGAAAGGAGATAGATCATTTGCGTCAAACTATCGGCCAATTAGCCTAACGTCTATTGTGGGAAAGTTACTTGAATCAATAATTGCAAATACAATTCGTCTCCATCTTGAAAAACATAAATTAATAAATGAGTCGCAACATGGTTTTACAAATGGCCGTTCATGTTTAACAAATTTGCTAACTTTTTATTCCAGCACAGTTGAGGCAGTTGATAGTGGTAAGGATTGTGATGTTGTGTACCTTGACTTTAGCAAAGCTTTTGATACAGTGCCACATGAAAGACTAATTAAAAAAATAGAAGCTCATGGTATTGGGGGTGCTATATTAACTTGGATTAGGGCATGGCTATTCCAAAGGAAACAGAGAGTTAGTATAAATGGGTTAAGTCAGAGTGGGATAATGTTGTTAGTGGAGTACCTCAGGGCTCTGTCCTGGGACCTCTGTTGTTTATAATATATATAAATGATTTAGATTCAGGTTTGAGTAGCAACATTTGCAAATTTGCCGATGATACGAAAATCGGTAGGGAAATTAATTCGGAGGAGGACTCACTATTACTTCAAGTTGATCTAGATAGGGTTTTGAAATGGTCAAATGATTGGCAAATGCAGTTTAATGCTGATAAATGTAAAGTTCTGAGGCTAGGAAATGATGATAGAGTTACAAGATACGAGCTAGATGGTGCTGAGATTGCGAAGTCGGATTGCGAAAGGGATCTGGGAGTTATGATTAGTAAGAATTTAAAACAAAAGGATCAATGCATGAATGTTCGTAATAAGGCGAATAGGACACTGGGATTTATTAATCGAAGCGTTAGTAACAAGACACCTGGTGTGGCTCTTAAGCTATATCTTGCTCTGGTTAGGCCCCATTTAGATTATGCAGTTCAGTTTTGGTCGCCGTATTATAGAATGGATATAAATTCACTTGAACGTGTCCAACGTAGGATGACTAAGTTAATTCCCCAAATTAGAAATCTTTCATATGAAGAAAGATTAACAAAGCTTAAGTTGCATTCACTGGAAAGGCGAAGAGTTAGGGGTGACATGATAGAGGTTTACAAGTGGGTGAATGGACATAACAGGGGGGATATTAATAGGGTATTAAAAATATCAACACAAGACAGAACACGAAACAATGGGTATAAATTGGATAAGTTTAGATTTAGGAAAGACTTGGGTAAATACTGGTTCAGTAACAGGGTTGTTGATTTGTGGAACCAATTGCCGCGTAACGTGGTGGAGGTGGTGTCCCTCGATTGTTTCAAGCGCGGGTTGGACAAGTATATGAGTGGGATTGGGTGGTTATAGAATAGGAGCTGCCTCGTATAGGCCAATAGGCCTTCTGCAGTTACCTTTGTTCTTATGTTCTAATGTCTAAGGGCGCGGCTATATTTGTTTACGAGGCTTAGTGCAGAGTCCTCGCTTATTGGAGAGTCTGGTACGTCGCTTATTGGAGAGTCAAGTACGTCGCTCATTGGAGAGTCAAGTACGTCGCTTATTGGATAATCAGGTACGTCGCTGACCAAGATATTGACTAGACCTAGAATCAGTTCACTTAAGGATATAATCACTGGAGCACTAACTCTGCACAGAAGAGCCTCCAATAGCAACAGGTGGACCCATTATGTGATAAACACCATCAATACATTCGATATAACAAACACAGTCACTGACAAGGGTGTCGACGAAATACATGCAGACTTTATTATGCAAGCCCCTTGGGAATCTCCTCCAGCAGACTTTATAATTATGGTTATTGAAGGAAAAAGAAACAGACAAATCCTCATCTGCTACGTAACATTGCACAGATGCATATAGAAGCAAACATGGCATCCGACAGCTTCAGTTACTTCACAAATGGATCAGTAGAGCAGCAGGGACAAGAAACCGGAGCTGCAGTTAAAGCAGGAAACTCTGTAAATAGTTAGAGGCTCTCAAATGGGTGTTCGACTTTACAGAGATGCTAGCCATTCAAAAGGCTTTGGAACATGCTCCTGCTGAACACCGACAACATGTTATCACACATACAGATTCGAGAACCGCCATTGAAACGTTGCAACAAGAACACATATGTGATAACATACATCTGATCTCAAATGTCATATCATTAATGCAAACACTCAAACGACAAGGCCGATGGGTACTTATCAACTGGGTGCCAAGTCATGTGGGAATAATAGGAAATGACATTGCAGACGAAGCTGCAAAACTTGCAACTAAGAGAAGAAATGTAGACATTTACATACCACAGAGTCTATCACAGATTAAGAAAGCAAATAGAAACAGAGCAATGCAAAAGATGTACAATGACCACAACACAGCAGTTGCAACATCAGGATCTGCGGGTTGGTACAAGAATTCAACCAACTACGAACCACTTAGTTTCATGAAAGGGAGCAGTAGAACAACAGAAGTACACTTACATCACATCAGGCTTGGATACCCATGTGCATGGGAAATAGGCTTACAGGTTCCGGAAGATGAGAGGAAATGTCAGCACTGTTGAGAAATGTCCGACAGACCACTGGAACATTATCTAACACAGTGCACAATTACAAACCCATTAAGATTTCAACTTAGATTCAACAGAGCAGAAGTTGTTAAACACATATGGCAAAATCTTACTAGAGCAACCATACGAGTCATAAATACTCATACTCCGCCCAAGTAAAACAGAAACAAGCAACACTTAGTGGGCCAGCCAGAGGATTAGTGTCCGCGCAGGAATATCCCTGAAAAAAAGGTACGTCGTTTATTGGTGAGTCAAGTACGTTGCTTATTGGAGAGTCAGGTACGTCACTGATTGGAGAGTCAAGTACGTGCAGGCGATGAGTCACAATAACCTGGCTAAAGTATGTTGACCAGACCACACACTAGAACTTGAGAACTTGAGAATCGACTTGAGAATGGTCCAGGACCGACCGAAACGTAGTCGTCCCTTCACCATCTAGTGTGTGGTCTGGTCAACAGTCAAGTACGTCGCCTATTGGAGAGTCAGGTACGTCACTGATTGGAGAGTCAAATACGTCGCTTATTATAGTGTCACATACGTCACTTATTGGAGAGTCAAGTACCTTGCTTATTGGAAAGTCAGTTACGTCGCTTATTGGAGAGTCAGATACGTCACTTATTGGAGAGTCAAGTACGTCGCTTATTGGAGAGCCAGGTACGTCACTTAATGGAGAGTCAGGTACGTAACTTAATGGAGAGTCAGGTACGTCACTTAATGGAGAGTCAGGTACGTCACTTGATGGAGAGTCAGGTACGTCGCTTAAAGGAGAGCCAGGTACGTCACTTAATGGAGAGCAAGGTACGTCACTTAATGGAGTGTCAGGTACGTCGCTTAATGGAGAGTCAGGTACGTCGCTTAATGGAGAGTCAGGTACGTCGCTTAATGGAGAGTCAGGTACGAAGCTTATTGGAGTCAGATACGTCGCTTAATGGGGAGTCAGGTAAGTCACTTAATCTAGAGTCAGATACGTCGCTTTATGGAGAGTCCAATACGTCGTTGATTGAAGAGTCAGGTACGTCGTTTATTGGAGAGTCAGGTACGTCGCTTATTGGAGAGTCAGATACGTCGCTTATTGGAGAGTCAGATACGTGGCTTATTGGAGAGTCAGGTACGTCGCTTATTGGAGAGTCAGGTATGTCGCTTATTGCAGCTAGTCCCAGAA
The DNA here is from genome assembly GCF_040958095.1 of Procambarus clarkii. Lineage (NCBI taxonomy): Eukaryota > Metazoa > Arthropoda > Malacostraca > Decapoda > Cambaridae > Procambarus > Procambarus clarkii. Next base: position 5,912,381 of record NW_027189129.1, read on the forward strand.
CTAAGAGGCATGAGGTATGAGGAAAGGCTGCGTGAAATGCACCTCAGGACACTGGAAGAAAGATGAGTAATGGGAGACCTGATCACCACCTACAAAATTCTCAGAGGAATTGACAGGGAAGATGAAGATAAACTGTTAACACGGTGGTACGCGAAAAAGGGAACACAGGTGGAGACTGAGTACCCACATAAGCCACAGGGACGTTAGAAAAAAACTTTTTCAGTGTCAGAGTAGTTAACAGATGGAAGGCATTAGGCAGTGATGTGGTGGAGGCTGACTCCATACACAGTTTCAAATGTAAATTTGATAGAGCCCAGTTGGCTCAGGAATCCGTACACCAGTTGATTGACAGTTGAGAGGCGGGACCAGAGAGCCAGAGCTCAACCCCCGCAAGCACAACTAGGTGAGTACACACACACACACACACACACACACACACACACACACACACACACACACACACACACACACACACACACACACACACACACACACACAAACACACACACACACACACTCACACACACACACACACACACACACACACACACACACACACACACACACACACACACACACACACACACACACACACACACACACACACACACACACACACACACACACACACACACACACACACACACACACACACACACACACACACACACACACACACACACACACACACACACACACACACACACACACACACACACACACACACAAAGAATTGAAGATGAAAACCCCATGGTTTAATCAGAGATGTTGGCTAGCTAAGCAGCAAAGTAAAAGGGCATGGAGAAACTATAGGAATAACAGGACACTGGAGAGCAGAGAAAGATACCAGAACGCCAGGAATGAATATGTCAGGATGAGAAGAGAGGCAGAAAGACAATACGAAAATGACATCGCAAGCAAGGCAAAGACTCAGCCTAAATTGTTGCATAGCCACATCAGGAGAAAAACAACAGTAAAGGAACAGGTTATGAAATTAAGGATAGGGGCGGAAGGATTCACTACAAATGACAAGGAAGTGTGTGAGGAACTGAATAAGAAATTCCAGGAGGTCTTCACCTTAGAGCAAAGAGAAATTATGAAGATAAGTGAGGGAATAGCTAACCAGGAACCACTGGAAGAGTTTGAGATTACCAGCGGGGAAGTAAGAAAGATTTTACTAGAATTGGATGTGACAATTGCTATAGGCCCAGATGGAATCTCCCCTTGGATACTAAAGGAAGGAGCAAAAGAAATGTGCCTACCACTCTCCATAGTGTATAACAAATCACTGGCAACAGGGGAACTGCCAGATATTTGGAAAACAGCTAACGTAGTCCCGATATACAAGAAAGGGGATAGACAGGAGGCACTGAACTACAGGCCAGTGTCCCTAACCTGCATACCATGCAAGCTGATGGAGAAGATTGTGCGAAGAAAGCTAGTGGAGCATCTGGAGCGAAGGAACTTTGTAACACAGCATCAACATGGGTTCAGGGATGGCAGGTCCTGCCTCACAGGGTTACTTGAATTCTACAAACAGGCAACAAAAATAAGGCAAGAAAGAGAAGGGTCGGCAGACTGCATATTTTTGGATTGTCAGAAAGCCTTTGATACAGTGCCACACAAGAGGCTAGTGCGAAAGTTGGAGATGCAGGCTGGAGTGAAAGGGAAGGTACTCCGGTGGATAGAGGAGTACCTAAGCAACAGGAGACAACGAGTCTGTGTGAGGGGTGAAGTCTCAGATTGGCGAGACGTTACAAGTGGAGTCCCGCAGGGGTCAGTCCTTGGACCTATACTGTTTCTGGTATATGTAAATGATCTCCCAGAGGGTATAGATTCGTTCCTCTCAATGTTTGCCGACGATGCAAAAATTATGAGGAGGATTGAAACAGAGGATGATAGTAGGAGGCTACAAGATGACCTAAATAGACTGAGTGAATGGTCCAACAAATGGCTGTTGAAGTTCAACCCGAGTAAATGCAAAGTAATGAAACTAGACAGTGGAAACAGGAGGCTAGACACAGGATACAGAATAGGGGATGAAGTACTTATTGAAACAGACAGAGAGAAAGATCTAGGAGTTGATATCACACCAAACCTGTCTCCTGAAACCCACATAAATAGAATAACGTCAGCGACATATGCGAGGCTGGCTAACATTAGAACGGCGTTCAGAAACCTGTGTAAGGAATCATTCAGAATCTTGTACACCACATATGTAAGACCAATCCTGAAGTATGCGGCCCCAGCATGGAGCCCGTACCTTGTCAAGCACACGACGAAGCTGGAAAAAGTCCAAAGGTATGCTACTAGACTAGTCCCAGAACTAAGAGGCATGAATTACGAGGAAAGACTGCGGGAAATGCACCTTACGACACTGGAAGACAGAAGAGTAAGAGGAGACATGATCACAACCAACAAAATCCTCAGGGGAATCGACCGGGTAAGCAAGGATGAACTATTCAACACTAGAAGGACGCGAACAAGGGGACACAGGTGGAAGCTGAGCACCCAAATGAGCCACAGAGACATTAGAAAGAACTTTTTCAGTGTCAGAGTAGTTAGTAAATGGATTTTTTTCACTAGGAAGTGATGTGGTGGAGGCTGACTCCATACACAGTTTCAAATGTAGATATGACAGAGCCCAGTAGGCTCAGGAATCTGTACATCAGTTGATTGACGGTTGAGAGGCGGGACCAAAGAGCCAGAGCTCAACCCCGCAAACACAACTAGGTGAGTACAACTAGGTGAGTACACACACACACACACACACACACACACACACACACACACACACACACACACACACACACACACACACACACACACACACACACACACACACACACACACACACACACACACACACACACACACACACACACACACACACACACATCTATCTTATAATTTGAACTGTCATAAAACAGTGTATAATGTTCAACTAACAATAGAATGACTATTTTTTTGTCCACTCTTGTCAGTGAAGGTTGGGACGAGTCATAATGACCTCGACTGCTGGGTAATCCTGGAAGACAAACGGGGCCAGTTAAGCTTGCTGGTGATAAATGTTGACTCTTATTGCACCAGTCAACTGGGGGCTGGACGTAAAAATTCTGAGTGTATAGAGCGTAGTCGACTTCCTGTCTGTGGCAGTGGTAGTAGTTGGTACGTGTAATGTGCAGAATGTCCAACTTGTGTAGTACATAGATGCCACCCACATTTTTTTTAAATTACTCGGGTATATATTCCTGGTCAGGCTTTAAGTCTGACTGGTCCACTATGTGTTCATCATTTCTGACTCAGCCGGTGGATAAGTGTTTACGGCTGACTCATATGTTGGCCAAAGTAAGGTTGTATCCAATGTGTCCAACAGCTTCTGTGTGGTTTGATAGTGGTATTTTTATATGACTGGTAGCTAACTTTGTGCTGTATTATATATTGTTCCAGTGATCCGTTTGGCAATAGTCGTAGTGGCTTGGCGCTTTCCCCTGATAATTCTCGTTTGGCAATGATCTGCAATGTTGACATTTCCTTTCTTCTGCTTCAACCTGCAAGCCTATTTCCTATGTAAATAGGCATCCTTCCAGGCATGACACGATGCAAGTGCATTTCTGGTGTTCAGTTGTTCCCTTTCACCCAAATAAGTGGTTGAATTATTGCACCATCCCACAGAGCCTGATGTTCATGTTAGGTCGCTCTACGTCTTCAGCACGGCTCTAGCTCTAATTATCTTCCTAATCTGGCCTATAATGAGTTATGTAAGTGTCCATTTTTATTCTGACATGATTCTACATTCCTCTGCAACCAATTGGTAAGTATCAACGAGTTTTGACGTGTGAATGTTTGCGGTAAAGCTGAAACATTTCTGGTCAGAAGAACGTTGTCACAAAAGTGTTCATGTTGCTAGATTACAATAGCAGTTGTTGAATTTGCATGTATGATTACCTGTTGTCGGTGTTCAGCAGGAACTTGTTGCAAAGACTGTAAAATATCTTAGTGAGTCTGTAAACTTGAACACTTGATTTAGTCTCTCCCACTGAAGAATTCCCTACCACTGAGTCGTCTGTTGAGTATGCTAAGCGCTCAAGTACCGAGTATGCTCCTATATTCAGGTTTTCAGTGATGCGTATAGCATATGGGTGTTAATCTGATTATTTTCTCAGTGAAGAGCTATAATGGTAAAAGTCTGCTGGCAACGATTCCCAGAAGATGTTTTTAGATTATGTCTGCTTCCATAACGAGATCTGCATGTATCTCGCTCATACCTTTACCAGTGATTGTATTTATGATCATGAATGTATTAATCATATTTAATCCTCCGTCGGGCCATTTATTTTTATTTCGAGACTCGTTTCCCATTTTAGTGCTCTGTTTTACCATTAACTAAATTGTTTTTTGGTCTATCACATGTCTTGGTAGCATACCCTGCAACTTGGGAATTGTTAGATATATATAAAATGAATTGATAAAAATTATTCCGTAGTAACAGAGAGAGATTAGACGAGTTGGTAGGGTTTGGGGGAGGGGAGTAGTAACATGTCATAGAAAAGTTATAAAATGTAGTTACAATGATGGGATTGGGGGGGGTCACAACTAAACTACTGCAACGCATTCCTAAAGGAACAAAATATGAGGAACTCTGACAAGTAGATGTTCACAAATATCCGCACGTTCCGTGATGCGTAGGCTCGTTGGATTAGGTTGGTGGCTTGGTTTGCAGGTTGGGTTGGTGGCGTGGGTTGGTTAATTGGGTTGGTAGCTTTGGTTGGTGGCTTGGGTTGATGCGTTATGTATGTTTTGGCCGCAGCAACAGCATCCAGACCATTTGGATACAACTAGCTGAAGAGAATTATAGTCTAATAATAATTAGAGTTATCGCCCTCCAAACGTTGACAAAAGGCAAGCCCGTCATTTAAGGTAAGAAATACCTGGGACCTCATCAGGTATAACAATGTTTCTGTAACTTTAATCTCGGTACCATAGATTGGTTTAATAAAAGGGAAAATGATGAAGTAGAAGATTTTTGTTAGAATTGGCTGATGATTACATACTTAAATAACAGCAAATTGAAAAACTGGGATATTAAAGACGGCAGCCTCGGATGGCTTAAGAATAACACCTAAGAAAATGATCCTAAGAATATGCTCCACGGGGAAAACATGGACGCTATAAAACCAATCTTCAAGATAAATAATTATAATATATATATATATATATATGTGTGTATATCACGAAAATAAACACGTGATTAAGAATGTGACAATGTCAGACCACGGAGGAAAATGAAACAGGAAATTTCCTTAAGTACTTTCGTATATTAAATACATCTTCAGAAGGTCACCTTCTGAAGATGTATTTAATATACGAAAGTACTTAAGGAAATTTCCTGTTTCATTTTCCTCCGTGGTCTGACATTGTCATATATATATATATATATATATATATATATATATATATGTGTGTGTGTGTGTGTGTGTGTGTGTGTGTGTGTGTGTGTGTGTGTGTGTGTGTGTGTGTGTGTGTGTGTGTGTGTGTGTGTGTGTGTGTCCGGAAAATCCACAGAGAAATGTGAAAGGAAGTGAACGTTTCGGCCTGATTAAAGCCGTTGTCAACACCAGACTACTTGTAAATATTTTGTTCACGCCATCCTGTTTACGGTAAGACTCGTGACTCTAAGACTCTACGGCGCCGCCTCAGCCACCCCAAGACTTCCTCTCAGCGGGCCAGTGTGGAGGCTTCAGGGTTAAATATATATAGCAACACAGTAATTAAGTCTTGTGGTGTTAGCTCGCCGGGGGAGGCTCAGGGGCTGTCTGCGTTCCTTACCACCTGTTGAGCAGCCCCGGCCACCACCACCTGTTGAGCAGCCCCGGCCACCACCACCTGTTGAGCAGCCCCGGCCACCACCACCACCTGTTGAGCAGCCCCGGCCACCACCACCTGTTGAGCAGCCCCGGCCACCACTTGTTGAGCAGCCCCGGCCACCACCACCACCTGTTGAGCAGCCCTGGCCACCACCACCTGTTGAGCAGCCCCGGCCACCACCACCTGTTGAGCAGCCCCAGCCACCACCAGTTGAGCAGCCCCGGCCACCACCACCTGTTGAGCAGCCCCAGCCACCACCACCACCTGTTGAGCTGCCCCGGCCACCACCACCACCTGTTGAGCTGCCCCGGCCACCACCACAACCTGTTGAGCAGCCCAAGCCACCACCACCTGTTGAGCAGCCCCAGCCACCACCACCTGTTGAACAGCGCCGGCCACCACCACCTGTTGAGGAGCCCCGGCCACCACCACCTGTTGAGGAGCCCCGGCCACCACCACCACCTGTTGAGCTGCACCGGCCACCACCACCACCTGTTGAGCTGCCCCGGCCACCACCACAACCTGTTGAGCAGCCCAAGCCACCACCACCTGTTGAGCAGCCCCAGCCACCACCACCTGTTGAGCAGCCCCGGCCACCACCACCTGTTGAACAGCCCTGGTCACCACCACCACTTGTTGAGCAGCCCCGGCCACCACCACCTGTTGAGCAGCCCCGGCCACCACCACCTGTTGAGCAGCCCCGGCCATCACCACCTGTTGAGCAGCCCCGGCCACCACCACCTGTTGAGCAGCCCCGGCCACCACCACCTGTTGAGCAGCCCCGGCCACCACCACCTGTTGAGCAGCCCCGGCCACTACCACCACCTGTTGAGCAGCCCTGGCCACCACCACCTGTTGAGCAGCCCCTGCCACCACCACCACCTGTTGAGCAGCCCCGGCCACTACCACCACTACAGGACACTACAGCCGAACTGAAAGCAAAGGTCAACAAATTGATCGAAACTGTGAACGCAAAGAAATCTGGACTCCACCTGCTAAAGATTATTGGGGAATATAAACCTGGATATGCGTATGGAAATGTCAAGACACATAAGCCTGAAAACCCACTTCGGCCAATCATCAGCCAGATACCCACACCCACATACAGACTGGCGAAACGACTCAACGGCTTGCTGACTCCTTATGTCCCTTGCGCCTTCAGCCTAAAGTCTCCCAAGGAATTTGTTGACTTGCTGCGGGGAACACGGGCCACAGGGATAGGAGCCTCGTTGGACGTAGAATCACTGTTTACCAACGTTCCTGTGGATGATAGCTGACAGAGTGTACCGTGATCCGGCCTGTACTCCTCTTGACATACCAGAAAACATTCTAAGGAAACTACTCCAAGCTTGTACTAAAGAGGCACCCTAATTGAGCCCGGATGGGCACATGTATAAACAAGTAGATGGGGTCGCCATGGGTTCTCCCCTAGGTGTCCTGTTTGCAAACTTCTACATGGGTACCATCGAGCAAAAAGTCTTAGTCGACATGAACTTGAAACCGGCCATATACTGCAGGTATGTTGACGACATTTTTACAAAGGTACCTGATGTGAGACATCTGCAGGAGCTGAAGGAGGCATTTGAGCAGAATTCTGTGTTGCGTTTCACTTACGAGATGGAGAAGGATGGGAAGCTGTCCTTTCTAGATGTAACAGTCATGGAAGGGAGTGGAGTTTTCCACACTGCAGTCTACACTAAGGAAACAAACATAGGAATGTGCCTGAATGCCAACAGTGACTGCCCGGACAGGTACAAGAGGAGTGTTGTTAACGCCTATGTCGACCGTGCTCTCAGCCACAGCTCAGAATGGAAGCAAGTCGACGAAGAACTCTATAGGGTAAGGCAGGTCCTAGTCAACAACGGCTTCTCCAATGGTTTCGTGGAAAACATCATAAGAAGGAAAGTGAAACGCCATGCAACCTCTGAAGAGACAACTAACACAACACCTATACCCCCTATTAGACTATTTTACATGAACTTCTTTTCCACAGCCCATAAAACGGAGGAAAGGGTTCTGAAAGATATTGTCAGTAGAAACGTTATCCCTACAGACAAAAATCAGAGGATACAACTGACAATTTACTATAAAACCAAAAATACGGCCAGCATACTCATGAGAAACTCTCCAGACACAAAGCAGAATGCTTTAAAAGAGACCAACGTCGTCTATGCCTTCAAATGCTCCTCAGATGGCGGGCAGGAACCCTGGATGCAGTGCGCATTTCCCCTCTGTATCGCCACACTGAGGCGCTGGAAAAGAAAGCTTGCAGCTCTGGGGTCCCTTGTTGTTTCAATGAGCCTAGAACCCAGTTCCTTCAAAAAACTCATAGCACTTTTACCCCAGGCGCCGAGTGTCTCAGAAGCAATGGGGACAAAATTGTAGTGGTGATCCAGTTCACTATACTTACGGGATTTGGCTGCTTCCCTGTGGGTGGCAGCGCCACCTGGTTGTGCAACACTGAGGTTAATGTAGGTGTTAGCCAGGGTTGATACGCACGTGTAGTCCCTTACCAACTGCTTGCCATTCTTCCAGGGGTTCACTGTGATACCATCCGGGCGACCAATAAGAGCATCAGAGTTACGGGGCGTTAGGTAACGGGGCTCTCTTTCAGCTGGGCATCCAGCTGTGGTGAGGCTCCTCTTGATGATGTCGTTAACTTCATTGTGCCTCGAGTGCCATCCCCCTGTGCTTTGGCAGAGTAGGCCATGGTGGCAGTACCTGTCAGCCACCACCTCGCCGCAAATACACCTATATCTGGTGTGGATTGGGGCAGCAAGGCGGAGGGCCACAGCAATTCGGAGGGCGTGCGGTGTGAGACGCGTGCCAGTTGCCGACATTGGGGTTGCTAACAGGAAATCCCCTGCATGTGGTGCTGCTACTGCTGTGAGGCGAGCAATGTCGTGTTGTGTTGTTGCAGCACCCAGGCACTCTGCAGCAACTTGGTCTACAATGGGGCCATCCCAGCTGGATTGCTTGTGGGCTTTTGGGGATGGTGGTTGAGGTGATTAGCCTGCACGAGAGGCCCACTCTGTGGCACAGCGTGTAAAATTGGGATCATGTACACCTGCCAGCTGATGTAAGTGGGCAGGTAGAATTTCCTTCACAAGGTCGTCGGATGCTGATAAGGAGGACAGGAAGGCTGGAACAGCGATTTGCGTTGCTGCTCGAACTCCGAGGCCCCCAAGTCTTACGGGAAGAGAGGCTTGTTTCCACTGTAGGTCATCGAGAGAGAGGTTAAGGGCTTTTTCTAGCATTGATTTCAGTAACCGGTCATACTCACTTAGTTTTTGGCTACTGTAAGATGGTGAACACCTCAGAAAGTAGGTTAACCTGGGGAGGGACAGACATCTGGTGATGAGGTAGAGTGCATCATGAGCATCAATATCCTCAATCCTCCCATCCATCCTCTTTAGGTCGGCGATTTTCTTATCAAGGACCTCATCGATG